>NC_142461.1:47990000-48290000 GCF_049115385.1 Moschus berezovskii
TCCTCTGTCCATGGGACTCTCCAGGCAAGAATACTGGAGTGGGTTGCCATGCCTTCCTCCAGGGGATCTTCCAGACCCAGGGATGGAACTTGTGTCTCTTATGTCTCCTGTATTGGCAGATGGGTTCTTCACCACTAGCGCCACTCAGAAAGCCTATAGAACTGCCATACGACTCATGGGTATATATCCAAAAACACCCCAAAACCCCTAATTTGAAAAGATTTATGCATTTCAATGTTTATAGCAGCACTATTTATAATAATCAAGATATGGAAGCAACTTAAGTATTCATCAGCAGATGAATGGATAAAGAGGATGTAGTACATATACACAATGGGATATTAGTGATAAAAAAGAAAGAAAATTTGCCATTTGCAGAAACATGGATGGGAACTTGGAGGGCATTATGTTAAGTGAAAGAAGTCAGACAGAGATACAAATCTTGTATGATATCACTTATACGTGGAATCTAAAAAAAAAAAATACAACAAACAAGTGAACAAAAAAAAGCAGACTTACAGATGTAGAGAACAAACTAGTGGTTACCAGTGCAGGGGAGGAAAAGGGGGGTGGGAAATAGTGGGGTAGGGGGAAAAGGGTTATTATGGGATTATATGAAATCAAGTGTGTGAAACTTTTGAAAATTGTAAAGCACCATAGAATTTAAAGAATATTTCATTCAATGTAAAAATTCTTAAAAATAAAAACGAATTCTATTTTTTTCTTCTTGAAATGACTTGGGACATTTGCTTGACCGGTGGATTTGCCATGTTCTTATTTCTTTTTCTTTGATGACAGTATAGCTGCTTTGGGATTTCAAAGAAAAGAAAGCAATGGAATCATTTCTGGAGTATTTCTTAAAAAGGTTTTGTTGAATTTATCATCAAGGGAATATATAAATGGTTCTTACTTTATGTAATAGTTGGGTCATTCCATCTTTTTTAGGGTGGCACTGAAACCATTTTGACAATGTAGTCTGAGACCTATGAGAAAGGTGGTGTATAATCAGTGAACCCTTTTGTAAAACAAAGAATCATTTCAAAGCCCGTCATCCACCACCATGCCTAGGTTACCCTATGCAACGTTCGCATAATATATTTTCTTGAACTCAGCACAACTGCAAAGAAATTTTAAATATTAAAATTTTTCCTAAATGATGGTACAGCACATAAAAGCTTGTCCCAAATCTTGATGTTAGTGTATGATATCTGTAAGCAACTGAAGCAGTCAAAGAAATTGTACATTTAGGATTGTGTTCCCTGGATTGATAGATGATAGCAAAGAGGTATTGATTTTCACTTGTCCATTCCTTTTTCATTCTTTATCACATGTTTCAAAATGGTCAACTCTGAGCCATTTACTCTTTCGCACTAAAAATTAGATTTTTGAAACTCAGGAGAATCTCTCACTTTCTCCGCTTTCCTTTGAGATTAAACAATGAAAGGCCAAAACCTTTGGCGAGCCACTAAATCCTTTGTTTCTTCAGTGCTTTGTGCAATGAAGAAAGCCTATGAGGTTCACATCAGATAGAACAATTAGTTAGACTCAACTCAAAAGTTGGGGAGGGGGTTGAAATTTAGGATGAATCCCACCTTTTTGTCATTTAGTGCTTTAATATGTAGGTTAATGGTATTTCCTCCATGGTACCTCTGGGCTTATAGTGTGTATGTTAGTCACTCAGTCATGTCCTATTCTTTGCGACCCCATGGACTGTAGGCCTCCAGGCTCCTCTGTCCATGGACTTCTCCAGGCAAGAAGATGGAAATGGGTTGCCATTTCCTTCTCCAGGGGATCTTCTCAACCCAGGGATCGAATTCAGGTCTCCCACATGGTAGGCAGATTCTTTACCATCTGAGGTCTCACAAATATACAGAGTCACTTAAACTTGGGTCCAAGTTGTTTGACCCTGGACTAGTGCTTTGCATCTCTGTTTTCCCATGACTATAATAATCCTTCCTCCACGTGTGTCTGGAAGCTGTCTGAACCATCAAATGGGAAAACACACGAAAGGGCTCTTAACAATACAGCAGGAAAACGTGATGAAGTGTGATTTTAAGTGATATGGATTCCACACTCACATATGGGGGATTCAGTTGCTTCTCTTTCGTGACAACACCCGGTATTATCAAACTTGAAATTTTTTGCCAATGTGTTGAGCATGTGAAGCTATTTCCTTGTGGTTCTAATTTGCATTTTCTGATTTCTAATTTCATTAAATATTAAATAGTAATAAAATATTAAATAGTAATTATTCCAAACCTCTTTAGTCTTTCTCTCTCTGGTCCTCAACTCCTAGGCTACAGCCTCTATTCAAAGTTCCCAAACTGTGTGCTTTCTCTAACCCCGGAACTTTGCACAAACTCCTCCCCTGAATCTGTCTTCCTCGTGTTGGACTCACTTTCTCTCAATAGGATCTTCTCTTGGGCATTGTGTACCTGGCCCTTTGAGTCCCTTTTCTAGTGCTTAACCCACATCACATTGTGTGGAATTGCTGATTTAGTTGTTTCTCCCATGCAAGACTGTGAGCTCTGTGAGCAAGACTGTGAGGGCAGGGGCTATGCCTCATTCTTCGTTTGTCTCCAACTCGTAGCACAGGATCTAATTTGCCATGGGCACAGAATAATTATTTGTTGAATGTCACTACTTGAATGACCCATAGAATACTCAGGAATTTAAATTCTGAGTGGAACTGAAGTTGAATTTCAGCTTAAAGGACAATGTACTATAAATTGTTCAACTGAAGAACCTAAGCTTTAAAAAACTAAGTATATCTCCTTATCACTTTCTGCTGCTACTGCTGTTAAGTCACTTCAGTCATGTCCGACTCTGTGTGACCCCATAGACGGCAGCCCACCAGGCTCCCCCGTCCCTGGGATTCTCCAGGCAAGAACACTGGAGTGGGTTGCCATTTCCTTCTCCAATGCATGAAAGTGTAAAGTGAAAATGAAGTCGCTCAGTCGTGTCCGACCCTTAGCGACCCCACGGACTGCAGCCTACCAGGCTTCCCCATCCATGGGATTTTCTAGGCAAGAGTACTGGAGTGGCTTGCCATTGCCTTCTCCAATAACTTTCTAGCACCGCTGAAACATTAGCTACTTCAACTCCCCATTCACGTTGAATTTTGGGCCGGGAGGGAACTTAGAGATCTCATGGTGAGCACATGTTATCTTACAAATAAGGAACTAGAGGCCCAGAGATGCTGACATAAACATGGCTGCACGGTGAGATAACACTGAGACTGCCAAGCTCAATTCTTCAGTACATCTTTTTCAACTCAGAGTGGTTTATACTAATGAAGGGAGAAAAGTGGTTTTAATCTGGAATAATACAATGTACATGCAAAAGAATTCAGAGAGATTTGGCAAACTCTGTACATCTTGGTGTGGATACTACTGGTAAGCCATGTGAAAACAGGGGCATAAATTGCCGGACCCTGAATTTCTTAGAGAACCTAGTTCTCTGCTAACAGTAGCCATTGTTTTGAAAACATTTGTCTGAAGGCTGGGCTGGGAGCCCTGGACCAGGCTACCATGGGTTCTGGAAGTATTTCCTGGAGCACTGGGCCATCAAAACTTCCTGCCCATCTCTGGGGTCCACTGCTGCCACTGCTAGGAGCCACAGCAAGGTACGGTGATGCTGGGGATGGACCACCCTGAACTCCCCTGGCTAAGGGGGTGCCTGAGCTTGGGCATCCTGGTGTCACTCTTCTGTGCAGGGAACCTCATGGCTCACTCGCAAAACACACTCACACACACACACAATATCTTGATGACACAAAAGAAAAATCTACCCTGGCAGGATCCTGGGACCAGGGATGGACGACTCAGAATGCTACCTGTCAGCTTCTATGACATATCCATCCTTGTCACACAATTAGAGGATGTCAACCGGAAATAAGAAGTTTTCTAAATTATTTAACTGAGAAACTCAAGCACAGCTGAGCTCCTCAAATGTGTTCCTTTATGGCCTTATTGAAATTCATATTGTTTCCAAAGAGATACTGTCCAGCCATCTTAACCTCAGGGAAAATGACTGAACAGTAATATTAGGGGGAAGCCTACCTAGAAAATGCCAGGGGCCCTTTGGTTGTAGTAGTATATCATGTTCTGCACGCATTTAAACAGTGAAATAATCAAGATGCAGCTCTGGTTACCTGCTGGCACTTCAGCATTAGGTGGACTATTCTGCTAATTACTCCAATTGAGTAGTGCCTACTTGACTTTTTGAGTTCCTTGATTTAGAATGTTTTCATATGGAGTGCTTCCCTTGCAGTCTCTGCCTCTGTCCTGCATAAAGCCAAGAAATGTTGCAATGAGATATATTTTGCCCTGAGGGTACCAAAAAATTGGTATGGATACATTTTTTTTTCCCAACAAACACCATTAAACTTGTTCATTCTTTGATTCAAGGTATCCTGTCCTAGGAAATGATCAGTAAAAACTGGTAAGAACCATACAAATGTAGTAATAATATAATTTTAAATAAGAGTAATTTTTTTATGATATATAAATGAGGACGGATACCAAAATGGCACTACATGAACAAACAAAAAAACCAAAATAATTGCATCTCCTAGGTTACATTTGGAGGTTTTAGGATATATCCAAATGATTAAGAGTTTCTTTTTCTCTCTTTTGGACACTTCACGTGACTTTACAAGAACAGCACTCATGTAGTCATGGGCATAACCCTCCTTGTCAATAATATCCAATGGCTTTCTTTCCAGAAAAGTAAACAAGGGTCTTTTTTTCATTTTAAGGCACTCTTTTGATATTACCATGATAGTGAAATCTTTCTTCCCCTGTTGACCTGACCTCAGCGTTCTCAGTGTTGCCTTTCAAACATGCATGTTCCTCTTCAAGCCAATTGGAATGTGGCCTGGAAAAAAGACATATGGGCCTACATGAGGTTATAAAATCTGGCTTGCAAATCCACAGCTTCTTATAAAAACACTATTTTTTAAAATAAATGTACCATTTTAAGGAAGATGGTTACTTAGCAACCTGATTTAAATTATTATGAGAAATGGGAGGAAATTCTTCCATTAGGTCTGTTTTTACTTGGGTCAAAAAGTTATGTGGTTTTTTTTTTTTTGGCCTGTATTGGTTTTGAATCTATTTTCCCTTCTTTCTTGTTAACACATGTATCAGTTCAGTTCAGTACAGTCGCTCAGTCGTGTCTGACTCTTTGCAACCCCGTGAATCATAGCACGCCAGGCCTCCCTGTCCATCACCAACTCCCAGAGTTCACTCAAACTCATGTCCATCGAGTCGGTGATGCCATCCAGCCATCTCATCCTCTGTCGTCCCCTTCTCCTCCTGCCCCCAATCCCTCCCAGAATCAGAGTCTTTTCCAGTGAGTCAACTCTTCGGATGAAGTGGCCAAAGTATTGGAGTTTCAGCTTTAGCATCAGTCCTTCCAGGTTCCAATTAAACACTGGGTATGAGGCTAAGTGGGATTTGTGGGCAAAAATTTGAGGTGAATTATTCTACAAACCATGTCCTCGAGGAGCAAAGGTGTGTGCACATATGTGTGTGTGTGTGTGTCTTTGGGAGCAGTGACCTGTTCAACTTGATGAACTGGGAAGAGGGAATTTAATAGGAGTGAACTCCAGGAGTTGGTGATGGACAGGGAGGCCTGGCGTGCTGTGATTCATGGGGTCGTGGAGAGTCGGACACGACTGAGCGACTGAACTGAACTGAACTGAAAAGTCCAAGGCTGCCAGCACACATGAGCCTCAAGAGGGCTGAGACCAGACTTTGAAGGACAGGGGAAAACGTCTCTCTCCTGCACTCAGGCTTCAGATCTCTCTCTGCTCAGTTGCTTCATCGTTCACTCTTTGTGGATTGATATTTTCTGATGCTCCATGGATATCATGGAAAAAGCTGCCAAAGTACTCTAAATGTCTGTTTTTATTATGGTGGTAAAATACTTATTAGCATAAAATTGCTTCAATCATGTTAAAAAGTGTCCAACTTGGAGGCATTAATTACCTTCACAGTGTAATACAGCCACCATCATTCAGTTCAGTTCAGTTCAGTCGCTCAGTCATGTCCGACTCTCCTCGACCCCATGAATCACAGCACGCCAGGCCTCCCTGTCCATCACCAACTCCCGGAGCCACCATCATTACTTAGATCCAAAACTTTGTTATCCCCTCAAACAAAACCCCCATATCTATTAAGCAGTCACTGTCCATTCCCCTCTTCCCTGAGCCCCTGGCAAAAACACATCTGCATTCTGTCTGTATAGATTTGTCTATTCTGGATATTTTTTATAGATGGAATAATGTAATATACGGCCTTTTGTCTGTGGCTTCTTTCACTTAGCATAACGTTGTCAGCGTTCATCCTGTTGTAGTACTTCTTCATTCCTTTTCATAGTTGAATAATATTCCATTGTATTAATATACAGTACCATATTTTGTTTATCAATCTGCTGATGGGTATTATCTCAATTTTGGCTATTATTACTATTGTTATAAACATTCTTGAACAAGTTTTTGTTTGAGCATTTGTTTTCAGATCTTTGGGATATGTACCCAGGAGTGGAACTGCTGGTTCATTTTGTCACTCTGCGTTTAAGGTTTTTCAGTTCAGTTCAGTTCAGTTCAGTCGCTCAGTCGTGTCCGACTCTCCGCGACCCCATGAATCACAGCACGCCAGGCCTCCCTGTCCATCACCAACTCCCGGAGTACACTCAAACTCATGTCCACAGAGTCGGTGATGCCATCCAGCCATCTCATTCTCTGTCGTCCCCTTCTCCTCCCGCCCCCAACCTTTCCCAGCATCAGAGTTTTTTCCAGTGAGTCAACTCGTCGCATGAGGTGGCCAAAGTATTGCAGTTTCAGCTTCAGCATCAGTCCTTCCAATGAACACCCAGGATTGATCTCCTTTAGAATGGACTGGTTGGATCTCCTTGCAGTCCAAGGGACTCTCAAGAGTCTTCTCCAGCACCACAGTTCAAAAGCCTCAATTCTTCGGCGATCAGCTTTCTTCACAGTCCAGCTCTCACATCCATAACCAAATATTTTTTCCACAATGGCTGCATCATTTTACACTGGGTTCCAATTGCTCCACATTATTTGCCAACACTTGTTACTTTCTGTGTATTTATTATGGCCATATGAAGTGGTAATCATTGTGGTTTTGATTTGTATTTCATTAATGACTAGTGAGTCAACTCGTCGCATGAGGTGGCCAAAGTATTGCAGTTTCAGCTTTAGCATCAGTCCCTCCAATGAACATCCAGGATTGATCTCCTTTAGAATGGACTCTGATGCTGGGAAAGGTTGGGGGCGGGAGGAGAAGGGGACGACAGAGAATGAGATGGCTGGATGGCATCACCGACTCTGTGGACATGAGTTTGAGTGTACTCCGGGAGTTGGTGATGGACAGGGAGGCCTGGCGTGCTGTGATTCATGGGGTCGCGGAGAGTCGGACACGACTGAGCGACTGAACTGAAATGAACTGAACTGAACTGAATGACTAGTGATGTTAGGCCTCTACTTATGTGTTTATTGGCAATTTTTATATTTTCTTTGGAGAAATGTTTATTCAAATCTTTTGCCCATTTAAAAATTGGGTTGCTAGTCTTTCTGTTGTTGTAAAAGTTTCTTGTATATTATATATACTAAATCCTTGTGAGATATATGAAATGAAGTGAAGTTTCTCAGTCATGTCCAACTCTTTGCGACCCCATAAACTGTAGCTTACAAGGTTCCTCTGTCCATAGAATTTTCCAGGCAAGAGTACTGTTGTGGGTTGCCATTTTCTTCTCCAGGGGATCCTTCCGACCCAGGGATTAAACCCGGGTCTCCCGCGTTGCAGGCAGACACTTTACCATCTGAGCTACCAGGGAAGCCTCCCTGTAAGATATATGGCTTGCAACTAATTTCTTCCATTCTGTGGGTTTTCTTTTCACTCTTTGGATATTGTCCTTTGATTCTAAATATCTTTTTAATTCAAGAACCTACAGACACTTATTGCTTCTCCAGGTCCCAATTCTGATAGCTGAGGAAAGAATGAATTTTGCCTAACTGAAGGTAGGTGTCCACCTACGGCCCAGTTAGTTATAGCCAGGAAGGTGGGCTCATGCCATACAAATAAGGCTGCTGGGTTCACCTCTGTTGGTAGTGGAGCTGGTTCTTATGGAAGGCAGAGATACACAAATGCTTAGAGACAAAAGTGTGATGAGAAATAGCCAAGTTTCAGGGTTGTTCATGGTAGAGATAAGGAAAGGGTCTGCAAAACCTCAAAGCAGAGACACAGGGTTTCCAATCAAAAGAAAGCTCCCTCGAGGTGGCTTTTAATGGCCTAGATGGATAGAAAAGATTGTTCACACTGGGATGGGGTGAAAGGCATCAGTGCAGGCAAGAAGCACAGTACGATTCAAGATACAAGCAAAACCAATACAATAATGTAAAGTAATTAGCCTCCAATTAAAATAAATAAAAAAAAAGATACAAGCAGAAACACACAGATTTGCTGGAGAATCAGATTTAATGCTTATTGTAGTTAAAATTGAACCCGTGAGAGTTAGCGACACTGCAAAGGGGAAACAGAAACAAGAAGTGAAGAGAGTCTAGGCAAGGATGGTGAGGTGTGGAAAGACAGTGATGAGAGTGGAGTCACAGAGAAGCCCTGTGCCTCAAGTTCAGTCTGGCCATGGGGTCTCTTCTCTTGTATGAGGTTCATTTATGCCTTTCCTCCTCCAAGAACTCCTCCCACACCTCCCAAGCTCCATGAGCTCTTTTCCTTCTGAGCTCACAGATTTCCTTTCTTTAAGATTCACCTGGTAATACTCTTGTATTACTATCTTGTATTACAATGCAAAGCCCTTGCTTTCCATTGCTATTCATTCTTCCAAATTTATTCTTCATGCTTGTCTCCACAACTCGTCTCTGGGCTCTTACAGGGTTCAAGGATGTTTTTCGTTCCTGACATGCAATAAATGCTCAAAAATATTTGTTGATTCAGTGTGAATACAGAATTTTAATAAGATTGAAATAATTTCATAAGCTGCTTACGGGTATGCTTCTTTAAGCTTTTTTGTTCTATCCCATTAATTTTTGCTCTATATATCTTGCATGAAATAATTCTTACGTCCGCATAGATGGGGCACGCTACTTACGGCATAATTTTTTCAATAGGCCCATTCATTTGTTATCATTAATGATTTCTCCTCTAACATTATGAAGAGACAGGAGAGACATGACAATATGTGTCAATGCTTTTTCAAAAGGAAAACAACATTTTCAATCTACAAGATCATTAGAGATATAATGATAAAAATAAAGCTTGAAACTTGAGATAATGTATCATCACTGCTATGAGAGGTCTAAGATAACAAATTGGAAAATTTGTCTAAAATAATTGCAGAAAAAAGATTGTTATTACCTGCTTTTGTGAGCGAAACAAAGGAAATTACTATTCTTCTTGAGGTAGATATAATTTGTGTGCATCTGGAAATTAATGATATTATAAGATATAATTGCAGAATGTCTTAATTTTACCATGTAATTATCTTCTTTCAGCAATGTAGTATATTAGCATGGTAAAAATTTAATATATGGGGTTCAAAACAGACAAAAAATTTATTGAGCTTTTTTTTCACTTTGGGGAATATGAACAATCAAAGAGAGCAAAATAACACACAAAAGTTGTTCTTGTTACAGAATAAAGAGCTCAAGAAAACAGAAGTCAATCATTAAATGCCGAAAAAAATGCTGTTTTGGTTCAGCATTTATCTCTCCTAGTCATTTGCCATTTATACGGCCATTGGGTTCAGTTGCTAGACTCCTTTAGAGAAATGATGAGGGAGGCACAACACAGGAAATAAGGACAAAAAGAGAATTATGCCAAAGCCACATCTCACCCGCTGTGGTTAACCCTGACTTTAAATCTGTTCAGGAATTGTGAGCTATTATGGGCCTCCATTTCCTCTGTTTTGCGGTAGATGCTATTTCATAAAGCACCTGAATCCTAAGTGTTAGGGAGCCTCTTAAGTTTCCAAACAATATTATTGCAAAATGAGCTTTTTAGGGTTCAGAGATAGTTACTAGAAAGAGCACTGGGCAAGGAGTCCAAAGATCAAAGGGCTACTTTGATATAAATATATAAATAATTTGATATAAATATATAAATAACTGAATAAAGCATTAAAAATTTAGTAAACCTCACTGAGTCTCAGCTTCCTCACCATTGAAACGAGGAGGCTGTCTTCCATCAGGATGCAAATAAGATTTATCTCAAGTGCTTTGCTTCCTGGAGCACTATATTGAGAAGGATTCTGATGCTGTTTATGGGATGGGTGGAGGAGACTTGTGCAGAGCAGCATCACTGGCCTCAAGCACACAGGATGGCGAATAGCTGCATTCTTTCCAGGGACATGTCACTGAAACTCGGTGACTTGGGGGCGAGTCTGAAAAGATTGACTTGTATATCTGAAAAAGCTTATTTCTGACTCACAAGTCTACAGTTTACAGAGCTGAGGTGTGACTCTGTTTTGTGACCTCTGGGGTCCCTCAACATCTCATCTTCTTTTCGGATTGTGAGGTTGAGAGGTTGGCTGCTGCTGTTTGCTGGAAGCCTGGAGTCTCTGCACCTCATGGGAACATATGCTTCAGGGTATTTTAAATGTAATCCTTCTGCCTGCCTTGCTTTAGTAACTTAGTTCAACAAATTTCCTATGTGACAGGCACCCTGCTAAGAAGCTGTGGCTGCCCCGCAGCTGTCTGGGGATTCTTCCTCCACAAACCAACAGCCCCAAAGGACTGAAGCATCGGTTCCAGTGACCGGAGGTGAAGGGCTCCCCATGGCGGTCTATCAGTAATCACCTCAGCCAGGCTCACTCGGGATCACCGTCGGGAGGAGACAGGGATTAAAAGAAGGGCAATAAGCAATTATGTAGAACTCATGGTGGAAACTGAAAGAGAGCTGGGCCTCTCAGAGTCTAGAGTTTAAAGGATAACCAAGTATGCTCAGGCTTCCCTCGTAGCTCCGTGGTAAAGAATCTGCCTTTCAAGCAGGAGACATGGGTTTGATTCCTGGGTCAGGAAGATCCCCCTGGAGAAGGAGACGGCAACCCAGTCCAGGTAATCTTGCCTGGGAAATCCCATGGATGGAGGAGCCTGGTGGGTTACAGTCCATGGGGTCGCAAAGAGTCAAACACAGCCTAGCAACTAAACACACACACACACAAAGTATACCCAGGCTCTTCTCCTGCGCTTTCCTTTCTCAAATCTGTGTAGGGCAAAGCCTGGCAGCCCATCTTTGATTTCTACCCCGAGATGGGGTGGTTCGGCAGTGTTTCAGATGTAGAAAACCACTCGGTCTTTCCCAGCACATTTCTCTCTTCACTCCAGGATGAGTAAAAGATCACCTCCTCTGTACTGAAGCTGCCGTGGAAAGCCCTGTTGTCCTTGTTCAGGGTAAGGAAGTTGCTTGCACCACGGGCAGCCGGTTCTTCAGGACTTTTCTGAGCTGACCTCTTTCTACACTCCTGGGGGCTGCTAGGGCTTTGGGTCCTGGGAAACCTGATCCTTGCTGTCCCATTTGATGTGCCTGAGTCATATTCACCAGCCAGCTGAAAGAGAGGGCAGGACTTGGGAGGCTGCTTCCATGGGGGACTGGCCGGCATGAGGGGAAGCGGTGAAACTTTGAAGAAAGGGTCAGGTTTTGGAAACATTTTGAAGGGAGAGCAACTCGAGTTTGATGACTGATAATGCACCCCGAGCAGATGGGGTGGAGGGAGTCAAGAGTACCTGAGGACTGAGAAAATAAGAATGAGCATGTGAACAAGACAAGATGGCAGAAATGAAGGGAGCTAAAAGTGGGAAAGGCTTGATTTGCTGTTATTTTTACACCGAATACACACACAGATTATATTTTAAATGGATTTGTTTTTTGTTTTTTTTTTAAGCTCTTCATTTGAAAGTCAATTGTTGGAACATCTAAACATGCTCTCGGATCAAAACAGCACTAGAAGAGGTTCCTAGGCTAGCTCAAATAAAGACAGTGTGGAATCGTAAATGTGGAGGGGAACTTAGAGATCGTTCAGTATTAGGGTATTAAGGCAGAGAATATAGTCGTTCAAAGACAGACTCAGAAATGACACTATATTTACTGACTGCTGCTGCTAAGTCACTTCAGTCGTGTCCGACCCTGTGCGACCCCATAGACGGCAGCCCACCAGGCTCCCCTGTCCCTGGGATTCTCCAGGCAAGAACAGTGGAGTGGGTTGCCATTTCCTTCTCCAATGCATGAAAGTGAAAAGTGAAAGTGAAGTCGCTCAGTCGTGTCCGACTCTAAGCGACCCCATGGACTGCAGCCCACCAGGCTCCTCCGCCCATGGGATTTTCCAGGCAAGAGTCCTGGAGTGGGGTGCCATTGCCTTCTCCGATATTTACTGACTAGGAAACCTTATTTAATTTCACCAGGCTTCATACTCTTTGTATATCAGACAGAGTAATACCAACCTCCCAGACTTGTCATGAGGATTAAATGAGATGTTAATACTCAGTGTATAAAGGCTGAGATGCTTCTTGTTCCCATCATCACATGGTGTTATATCAAGGAAACCTTGATCTGGCATTGAAAAGGAATTGAGGCTTTCCTGGGTCACCCACAGGGCTAAGGGGTTCCATGCACTGGATTTCTGTAGCCCCAGAAAGCCCTAGAGACAAGATTGTGAATATGAATGTACCACTATTTCCTTTCCACCATCTTAAAAATATAGCATAGGGGCTGGCATGTGATGGATGCTCAACCAGAGGAATTATTATTCAGTCCAACCTCTCCTCTTCCTTTTACATATGTAAGAACTGAGGCCCAGAGAGGCAAAATGATGAGGCCAAAGGCCTCCTGCTAGACTGTGGCAAAATTGAAACTAGAAACCAGGTACTCAGAGTTCACAGTCAAGATTTCTTCCTACTATGTCAGGAAATAACTCAGTGCCACAACTTCTCCACTATTTGTAGATAGGTGACTGTGAGGAAACTTTGGGAGCTCTAAGAGTCAATGCCAGAGAGTATCCCTTTTAGAAGGTATGAGGCTGCAGCTGACTCCGGGCAGAGGGGGAAGAGGGCATTCTGGCAATACTGGCTGTCTGGGGGTGCAGAGCAGTGGTGTGAGAGACCTCCAAGAAGGGGCAGTATGTCTGCAGTGCCCTGTCCTATGGAGCTTAGGTTGGGCCAGGGCCAGGGAGGAGTTGGCCACAGAAGTACCAGCAAGTGGTTTGATAGCAGAGACATAGAGGGGAGGTAAAAAGGCTGTCAGTGTCGTTTTTATTGACTGATTATTCCTGAGTAGAAGTTTTAGATGCAGGAAAATGCAATAGGGTTTACTGTGAAAAAGGGCATCACAATTTAGTTAATCCATACTATCGGGGCGTTCCGGTTACAGAGAGGGTGAGGAGTCACATACTTAGTGGACTTTGACTGTGCAACAGACATGCTTGTGGAGTGCACATACTTTGTCCCACAGGTTGATCAGAACAGCTGACACCTCTGAGACTCAGAAGAGTTCAGTGGTTGTGTCCACAAAGACAGTGAGTGGCAGAGCCAAGGAGTGAGAGCAGACACAGATTAAAGCCCCAGCTCCCCATGCAGGCCCACAATATCAAGCCCCCACAAATTTGGCCCTCATTTTGAAAATCTGAATTTTATCATTTGACTTCTCTGCTTCAGAGAGTTGAACATGCTTGCCTTGCTTCTCCATGACATTCTCTGTCATAGAATCACAGTCCCAGAGGGCAGTGGGGCTGTATGGGGAGGCTGGTATCAGACAAGCGTTTCCACAGCTGCCAGCATCTGAGCGTCTCCACTTGGAGAGAGGTCATGTGTCTTTGGGAGATGGGATGACGGTAGGGTGTGGATTGGAAAATATTTGGAATTCATTCTTCTACTTTCTCTCACGTATCAGGTGTCCTCGCCAGTGAAGACCAGCTGTCCTGACTTTTAACTCTTAACCTTCCCACAAAAAGCTCCCAGTTCTATTCATTCAGGCAACAAATATGTATTATGCCCTTACAAGTGATGATAACATATGTCAAAGGCACTTAAAACATACATTGCTGTTGAGATGTTACTTTATTTCTATGAATTTTTAATAGGAAACAGTCGTAGATTTGGTTATAAGGACATTTAGTTGCAATGTAAAAGATTTTAAAAGTTAAGTGAATAAAATCATACCAATAAAACAGAATACTATACAATATATAGCATTATTAAATGAAAATGGCATATGGCCCATAATAGTATATGAATATATGAGCATTACATTATGAATTTAATACATTTTATTTCTTAGAAGAGTTTTAGGTTCACAGCAAAATTGAGAAGAAAATACAGATAGCTCCTGTATACCCCTCTGCTCCCACATACACACAGCAACCCCAGTATCAACGTCCAGAACCATAGTGGTACATTCGTAAAAATCTATGAAACTACATGTCATATCACTATCTCCCAAAGTCCATAGTGTTCATTAGGGTTCACTCTCAGTGTTATATACCCTATGAATTTTAAATAATATATAGTATAATGACACGTGTCCACCATTGTAGGGCTTCTCTGGTGACTCATATGGTAAAGAATCCGCCTGCAATGCTGGATCCCTGGGTCTTCTGTCCTTCTTTGTGATTTGCCAACTATCGTTAGTGTTGTTTGGATTCCTTTCTCTCTTTTGTGTGTGTATCTGTGGTAGATGCTTTTTTTGAGTTTACCATGTGGTTTATATGCAGTCATATATATGTATACAT
Organism: Moschus berezovskii; assembly: GCF_049115385.1. Taxonomy (NCBI): domain Eukaryota; kingdom Metazoa; phylum Chordata; class Mammalia; order Artiodactyla; family Moschidae; genus Moschus; species Moschus berezovskii. Next base: position 48,004,761 of record NC_142461.1, read on the forward strand.
GTATATATATGAATTATTGTAAGTTGCTGATCTCTTAAGTTCAAATGCATTTTAATAATCCTGAACTTTTACTCCCCTCTTCACATTTACTGTTTTTGATCTCTTATTTTACGTTCATTTGTTCAGTGAATCCTTTAAGTACTTACTGTGGATATAGATGGTTTAATACTTTTGTCTTTTAACCTTACTATGAGCTTTATAAGTGGAGACCCCTCGGGAGCCCTGAGTTCCAGCCTCTACCTCCTTAATTCAGCAAGACTGAATCTTCTATGCCACAGTCTTTGAAGTGCCTCCAGGCAGACACCTGATGATTGTGGGCTACTCGCATTTCACTCTCTTCTCTTAGGGACAGTTACTTTTGTCCAACATCTGAAAATAGTAATTAATATATTTCACTTTGTTTGTAATGAAAGAGCTAATTTGATACTAATTACTTCATCATGGCTGAAGGGGTTTTAGTTTTTAGTCATAAATGTGTTTTAAATTTTATTGAATGCATTTTTTCATCTATCAAGACTATCTTGTCCTTTTCTTCAATTTGTTATGGTGGTGAATTACTTTAATAACTTTTTAATGCTATAACGTCCTCATATGCCAAGGACAAACCCAACTTAATAATAATAAATTTTTAATACTTGCTAGGTTTGTTTTGGCAATGGTTTGTTTAGGATGTTTGCACCTAAATTCAAGAATTTGAACAGTCTGTATATTTTCTTTCTCATGCTGTCTTGGATTTTGTATCAAGATTTTGCTAATCTTTTAAAAGATATAGGCATTGTGTTAGTTTCTTATTGCTGCTTAATAATTTGCTACTATCTCTGTGCCTTAAAATGACATATATTTATTATCTTACACTTCTGGAGGTGAGAAGTCCAAAATGAGTTTCACTGGGCCAAGATTAAGGTGTCAGTAGGGCCACAATCACTCCAGAGGCTAGGAGAGAATCAGTTTTATTGCCTTTTCCATATTCTAGAGACACGACTGGAGTGACTTAGCAGCAGCAGCAGCAGAGGCCACCTCCATTCTTTGACTCATGGTCCCCTTCCAGACAGCAATCACAGCACTGAACTCTGCTTTGTCATCACAACTTTTCTCACTCTGACTTTTCTGCTTTCCTCTTTGACCTGTAAGGACATTGATGATGGCATGGGATTTACGTATACAATTGAGGAGAATCTCCCTATTGAAGACATTTAATTTATTCACATCTGCAAATATTCACAAGTTTTAGGGATTATGATATGAATATTTTTTGGGGGGGATTATTCTGTCTAGCAAAATAGGAGAAAATATTCTCCAGTTTTCTTTTCTTAGAAATATATAAGATTCGAATTATCTGTTCTTTGAATATCTGATAAAATTTACCATATTGTATGCTACATTTTTATGAGTGGCTTAAAAGCAGAAGATATTAAGAAGAGGTGGCAAGAATATACAGAACTGTACAAAAAAGATCTTCATGACAAAGATAATCACGATGGTGTGATCACTCACCTGGAACCAGACATCTTGGAATGTGAAGTCAAGTGGGCCTTAGAGAGCATCACTATGAACAAAGCTAGTGGAGGTGATGGATTTCCAATTGAGCTATTTCAAATCCTGAAAGATGATGCTGTGAAAGTGCTGCACTCAATATGCCAGCAAATTTGGAAAACTCAGCAATGGCCACAGGACTGGAAAAGGTCAGTCTTCATTCCAATCCCAAAGAAAGACAATGCCAAAGAATGCCCAAACTACCGTACAACTGCACTCATCTCACACACTGGTAAAGTCATGCTCAAAATTCTCCAAGCCAGGCTTCAGCAATATGTGAACCATGAACTTCCAGATGTTCAAGCAGGTTTTAGAAAAGGCAGAGGCACCAGAGATCAAATTGCCAACATCCGCTGGATCATGGAGAAAGCAAAAGAGTTCCAGAAAAGCATCTATTTCTGCTTCACTGACTATACCAAAGCCTTTGACTGTGTGGATCACAATAATAGCCCAAAATGTGTGTGTATGTGTATGTTTTAAAATAGCCACAATAATACTGTTACTAAGAGTAAGATTATTACTTTCCAATAGTTTTTGACCTTAGAATATTGCCCTCTATGGTATATGGATATATCTTATACCACCAAAATACTGGGTTTAAAAATCTCTTTAAATAATTTTTTATGTAATAATGCCACCAACAAGAGATATACTTGGATCCTTTTGCTTTTAATATTTCAGAATTTATTTTTCATTTTGATTTAATTTTGCTTTTTAATTATGTAAACATTTGCATGCTTCAAAACTAAAACAAGGTTTATTCAGAGAAGCTTAGCTTCCAGAATATCCATTTCTTCTTGGCTGTCCAAATTCTCACTTTTTTCTTACTAACCATATATTCTGGAGATAACTTCATCACTATATGCAAAGACCTCCTTAATGACTTTTTATAACTTCATTGTACTCATTGTTTACATGTACCATAGTTCTTGTTTTGGGACATTTGGGTTGTTTTTAGTCTTTGTCTAATACCAACAATATTTCAATGAATAGCTTTATGCATAAGATAATTCATATTTTGTGAGTATATTTTTAATATAGCTTTCTAGAACTGGGACTGCTGGTCCAAAGAGTAAATAGTTTCCTTGTCATTCACCATTTCCTCACAGAAAAATCTTTTGGTTTATTGATAGTATGGTAGGTTTAAAATGATACTTTTAATTTGTATCTTTAATATTATGAGTGAAACCGAGTGTCTTTCCCTATATTTAAAGGCCATTAACATTTCTATTTTAGTGAATTATCTAAAATATATAAAAGTGTGTTATCTACACTTTTCGATAGGGCTATGGGCATTTCTTCTTATTTTTTAAATGTAGATATCCATCAATTTTGTGACATAAATTAAAATATTTTAAAATTTGTTATTTATCTTTGACTTTGCTTATGATGTGGCTTTTTTTCTGGTAATGGTTTCATTTTGTCATGCAAAGTATCTTTGCTTTTTATTTATATGAAATCCAATTTATTGTTTTTTCCGCTTTTCTATTCTGATTTTTGTCATTTTGGGGAAAAGTTTTCTTCACTTCCAAGTTACAAAGAAATTTATACTTATTTCCTCTAGTACTTTAATGGTTTTATCATTTAGACAAATATCTGATCCATGTGTTATTTATGCTAGCTTTAGTGTGAGGAATGGATTCAATTTTACATTTTCAATATAGTTATTTAGTTGTCATAACACCTGTTATTAAGAACTCTGTATTTCTTCGCTGATTTTAGATGTTGTCTTTATCACACACTAAACTTCCATTTGTACTCCAGTCTATTGCACTTTCTATCTGTTCACTGATGTACTTATGGGCTCCCGAGCCGATATTGCACAGTTTTAAGCCTCGAGGCACTGCGGTCTATTGCAGTGTTATACATTTAGTATTTAGCAGAGATAACTCTCTGCTGTCATTGTTTTTCTTTCTGAATGTTTTTCTGGCTCTTCTCTTTTCTTGTTCATTCTAACACACATTATAATCAACTGGTCCCAGGACCAGGAAAAAAATAAAAACCAAATTAGCATTAGTATTTTTACATGTAGTGCATTAAATATAATTAAATGAAAAAATGGCATGTTCATGATGTTGAATCTATGTATCCAAGAATATGGTATATGTTGTTATTTTTATATCTACATTTCAATCTCTAAAGAATATTTTGTAGATTTCCTCAAATATACTTTGGACACTTCTTGTTATTTATGCTTATAGTTAAAGTGCTGCACATGACATGTCATCAAATTTGGAAAGCTCAGCGGTGGCCACAGGACTGGAAAAGATCAGTTTTCACTCCAGTCCCCAAGAAGGGCAATGCCAGAATGTTCAAACTACCATACAATTGCACTCATTTCACATGCTAGCAAGGTTTTGCTCAAAGTCCTCCAAGCTAGTATTCAGCAGTACATGAACCAAAAACTCCCAGATGTACAAACTGGGTTTAGAAAATGCAGAAGAACCAGAGATCAAATTGCCAGCATTTGCTGGATCATAGAGAAAGCAAGGGAATTCCAGAAAAACATTCACTACACTAAAGCCTTTGACTGTGTGGATCAGAACAAACTGGAAAATTCTTAAAGAGATGGGAATACCATACCACCTTACCTTTCTCCTGAGTAACCTGTATGCAGGGCAAGACAGAACTTTACATGGAACAATGGACTGGTCAAAATTGGGAATGGAATATGACAAGGCTGTATAATGTCACCCTGTTTATTTAACTTCTATGCAGGGTTCAGTTCAGTTCAGTCGCTCAGTCGTGTCTGACTCTCCACGACCCCATGAATCATAGAACACCAGGCCTCCCTGTCCATCACCAACTCTCGGAGTTCACCCAAACTCATGTCCATTGAGTCGGTGATGCCATCCATCCATCTCATTCTCCGTCTCCTCCCATCCCCAATCCCTCCCAGCATCAGAGTCTTTTCCAGTGAGTCAACTCGTCTCATGAGGTGGCCAAAGTATTGGAGTTTCAGCTTTAGCATCAGTCCTTCCAATGAACACCCAGGATTGACCTCCTTTAGAATGGACTGGTTGGATCTCCTTGCAGTACAAGGGACTCTCAAGAGTCTTCTCCAGCACTACAGTTCAAAAGCATCAATTCTTTGGCGATCAGCTTTCTTCACAGTCCAACTCTCACATCCATACATGACCACTGGAAAAACCATAGCCTTGACTAGACGGACCTTGGTTGGCAAAGTAATGTCTCTGCTTTTTAATATGCTATCTAGGCTGGTCATAACTTTCCTTCCAAGGAGTAAGCATCTTTTAATTTCATGGCTGCAATCAGCATCCACAGTGATTTTGGAGCCCAAAAAATAAAGTCTGACATGGTTTCCACTGTTTTTCCATCTATTTCCCATGAAGTGATGGGACCAGATGTACATCATGCAAAATGCTGGGCTGGAAGAAGCCCAAGCTGGAATCAAGATTGCTGCGAGAAATATCAATAACCTCAGATATGCAGATGACACCACCCTTATGGCAGAAAGTGAAGAGGAACTAAAGAGCCTCTTGATGAAAGTGTAAGAAGAGGAGAGTGAAAGGTTGGCTTGAAGATCAACATTCAGAAAACAAAGATCATGGCATCTGGTCCCATCACTTCATGGGAAATAGATGGGGAAACAGTGGAAACAGTGTCAGACTTTATTTTTTTGGGCTCCAGAATCACTGTGGATGCTGATTGCAGCCATGAAATTAAAAGACGCTTACTCCTTGGAAGGAAAGTATGACCAACCTAGATAGCATATTAAAAAGGAGAGACATTACTTTGCCAACCAAGGTCCGTCTAGTCAAGGCTATGGTTTTTCCAGTGGTCATGTATGGATGTGAGAGTTGGACTGTGAAGAAAGCTGATCGCTGAAAAACTGATGCTTTTGAAGTGTGGTGTTGGAGAAGACACTTGAAAGTCTCTTGGACAGCAAGCAGTCAAACCAGTCAATCCTAAAGGAAATTAATCCTGAATATTCACTGATGCTAAAGATGAAGTTCCAATACTTTGCCATCTGATGCAAAGAGCTGACTCATTGGAAAAGACTCTGTTGCTGGGAAAGACTGAAGGCAAAAGGGGAAGAGGTGGCAGAGGATGAGATGATTGGATAGCATCAACAACTCAGTGGACATGAATTTGAGCAAAATCCAGGAGATCGTGAAGGACAAGGAAGTCTTTCTTGCTGCAGTACGTAGGGTGGCAAAGAGTCAAACATAATTTAGTGATTGAACAAATGAACCAACAATGCTTCTAGTTTTAATTTCATTTTATTTTGTCTTGTTACTATAAAATAGTCTTCTCTCTGATTATACCCTCTAAGTAGTCATTGCTTATATATATATGATTATTGATTTCTGAGTGTTGGTTTTTATAATTTGTGACTTTACTAAATTCTCTTATTGTTTATAATAGTTTTTCCATTGATTCTGTCAAGTTTTCTAGAGAGATAATCACATTGTCAACAGATAGAGAAAGTTTTAGCCTCCTTTCCAATCCTTATGCCATTAATTGTTTAATCACATTGTTTGTACATGCTATTTAATTTTATTCTTTTATACTACCTATGAATGTAGAGTCAAATGGCTTGTCAAATAAATTTCCAAATGAGATTACAGATTTTAATTTAAAATATCTATCTTTATCTCACTTCTGTTAGGTAGAATACAATCCTGCTCTTATCATTAGTATCAACATTTTCACGCCTACATTTTTAGAAAATAATAAGTGCAAATGTGATAAGCTATTACAGCAATACCTCAATCACTGCTAGGGAGACAATTAGGGCAAATGCAATGAATGTTTCAATACTGGGCAGCAATTTTAGCTGCCCAGTATCAGTATAATAGTGGTCTTCTGTTTGATCTTGTGTGCAAAGGTAGATGCTCATGTAGGAAAGGAATTTAAGGATATTAAAAATAATACAGATAAGCGCAAATGGTACAATCGTTAAAATTTTCAAAGGTTGAAAACTAGTTGCATCTTTTTTTACACCTGAAAGTTATTTGGTGTAGCTCTCTCTTTCAGATATAAATTTTAACAAACGGATAATGTAGATACCTTATTTTTTCCCCTATTAAATGCTTCATATTTAGTGCATGTTCATCTTGTCTCTCTAAGCCCTCTTTTTTCTTCCCATCCTAGAAGAAATAAGAGAAGGCAGCAAAAATATCTTTTTCTCTCAAAATATCAGTTCTCATTCTTCTACCTAATTTATTTTAATTCTTTAACTGGACTCTCCTTTGCCATTCTACCAATAATCATCAAGGTGAGATTTCCCATTAGCCTTCAGTTCTCTTACTTAAACAGAAGCTCCTGAAAATTATTGTTTTATTATAAAGCAAGGTATGCCTTTAGTAAAAAACAATACAGACAGACATAATATTCTTTCGCAATTCTGTTATCCAAATACAAATATTGCACCTTTATTTCTTTTTATAAAATATGTTATTTTACAATGGTGGGTGAAAGTGGAAGTGTTAGTCGTTCAAGAAGAGAGGCGAAAAGCAAAGGAGAAAAGGAAAGATATAAGCATCTGAATGCAGAGTTCCAAAGAATAGCAAGGAGAGATAAGAAAGCCTTCCTCAGTGATCAATGCAAAGAAATAGAGGAAAACAACAGAATAGGAAAAACAAGAGACCTCTTCAAGAAAATTAGAGATTCCAAGGGAACTTTTCATGCAAAGATGGGCTCGATAAAGGACAGAAATGGTATGGACCTAACAGAAGCAGAAGATATTAAGAAGAGGTGGCAGGAATACACAGAAGAACTGTACAAAAAAGATCTTCACGACCAAGATAGTCACGATAATGTGATCACTGACCTAGAGCCAGACATCTTGGAATGTGAAGTCAAGTGGGCCTTAGAAAGCATTACTACGAACAAAGCTAGTGGTGGTGATGGAATTCCAGTTGAGCTATTTCAAGTCTTGAAAGATGATGCTGTGAAAGTACTGCACTCAATATGCCAGCAGATTTGGAAAACTCAGCAGTGGCCACAGGACTGGAAGAGGTCAGTCTTCATTCCAATCCCAAAGAAAGGCAATGCCAAAGAATGCTCAAACTACCACACAATTGCACTCATCTCACACGCTAGTAAAGTCATGCTCAAAATTCTCCAAGCCAGGCTTCAGCAGTATGTAAACCGTGAACTCCCAGATGTTCAAGCAGGTTTTAGAAAAGGCAGAGGCACCAGAGATCAAATTGCCAACATCCGCTGGATCATGGAGAAAGCAAGAGAGTTTCAGAAAAACATCTATTTCTGCTTCATTGACTATGCCAAAGCCTTTGACTGTGTGGATCACAATAAACTGTGGAACATTCTGAAAGAGATGGGAATCCCAGACCACCTGACCTGCCTCTTGAGAAACCTGTATGCAGGTCAGGAAGCAACAGTTAGAACCGGTCATGGAACAACAGACTGGTTCCAAATAGGAAAAGGAGTGCGTCAAGGTTGTATATTGTCACCTTGCTTATTTAACTTATATGCAGAGTGCATCATGAGGAACGCTGGGCTGGAAGAAGCACAAGCTGGAATCAAGATTGCTGGGAGAAATATCAATAACCTCAGATATGCAGATGACACTACCCTTATGGCAGAAAGTGAAGAGGAACTCAAAAGCCTCTTGATGAAAGTGAAAGAGGAGAGTGAAAAGGTTGGCTTGAAGCTCAACATTCAGAAAACAAAGATCATGGCATCTGGTCCCATCACTTCATGGGAAATAGATGGAAAAACAGTGGAAACAGTGTCAGACTTTGTTTTTTTGGGCTCCAAAATCACTGCAGATGCTGATTGCAGCCATGAAATTAAAAGACGCTTGCTCCTTGGAAGGAAAGTTATGACCAACCTTGATAGTATATTAAAAAGCAGAGACATTACTTTGCCGACCAAGGTCCGTCTAGTCAAGGCAATGGTTTTTCCAGTGGTCATGTATGGATGTGAGAGTTGGACTGTGAAGAAAGCTGATCGCCGAAGAATCGATGCTTTTGAACTGTGGTGTTGGAGAAGACTCTTGAGAGTCCCTTATACTGCAAGGAGATCCAACCAGTCCATTCTAAAGGAGATCAATCCTGGATGTTCATTGGAGGGACTGATGCTAAAGCTGAAACTCCAATACTTTGGCCACCTCATGCGACGAGTTGACTCACTGGAAAAGACTCTGATGCTGGGAAAGGTTGGGGGCGGGAGGAGAAGGGGACGACGGAGAATGAGATGGCTGGATGGCATCACCGACTCTGTGGACATGAGTTTGAGTGTACTCCGGGAGTTGGTGATGGACAGGGAGGCCTGGCGTGCTGTGATTCATGGGGTCGCGGAGAGTCGGACACGACTGAGCGACTGAACTGAACTGAACTGAACTGAGACTTTAGCCTGCCAGGCTCCTTTGTCCATGGAGTTCTCCAGGCAAGAATACTGGAGTGGGTAACCATTTCCTTCTCCAGGGGATCTTCCAGACCCATGACTTGAACCCCAAATAGATGACTCATTGTAAAAGACCTTGACGCTAGGAGGGACTGAAGGCAAGAGGAGACAGAGGTGACAGAGGATGAGATGGTTGCATGGCATCACCGACTCAACGGACATGAGTTTGAGCCAACTCTGGGAGATAGTGAAAGACAAGGAAGCCTGTTCATGAGGTCACAAAGAGTTGCACATGACTTAGCAACTGAACAACAACACAAGAAAAAAACTGCAAAAAACATGGAAGGTAAACAGTACGTTATTAAACAACCAATGGGTTATTTCAAAGAAGAAATTAAAAATATCTGGAGACAAATGAAAGCAAAAACATAATGATCTGAAATCTATGGGGTATAGCAAAAGCAGTTCTGAGAGGTAAGTTTCTAATGATACAAACCTACCTCATGAAACAAATAAACAATCTAACATTGCACCTACAGGAACCAGAAGAAGAAGAAGCAAGTTAGTGGAAGGAAAGAAATCATAAAGATCAGAGTAGAAATAAATGCATTAGAGACTAAAAAATGATGGAGAAGCTCAATGAAAGGAAAACTTGATATGAAGTTGAGTAGTTAAGATTGTGTGATATTGTTGAAAAAGTAGCCCAATAGGTTGATGGAACCAACAGAGATCAGAAATAGACTCACGCTTATATAACTTGACTTTTGACCACGGTGTCAAAGCACCTTAACACCTTTAGGAAAGCAGTATCTTCTCAACAAGCAATTCAGGAATAACTGGGTATATAAAAAAAAAAACAATTTTGACTTATAATACACCCTACAGACAAAAATTAATTTGAAATGAGTCATTTAACTTAAACATTAAAGTTAAAAATCAAGGTCAGGAGGGGCGGCCGTGAGGAGACACCCCACAACCAGGGTAAGAGAAAACCCAAATAAGATGGTATGCATTGCGAGAGGGCTTCAGAGGGCAACACACTGAAATCATAATCACAGAAAACTACTCAATCTGATCACACAGACCACAGCCTTGTCTAAATCAATGAAACGAAGCCATGCCATGTGGGGGCCACCCAAGATGGGCAGGTAATAGTGGAGAGGTCTGACAGAATGTGGTCCACTGGAGAAGGGAATGGCAAACCACTTCAGTATACTTGCCTTGAGGAACCCATGAATAGTATGAAAAGGCAAAATGATAGGATACTGAATGAGGAATTCCCCAGGCCGGTAGGTGCCCAATATGCTACTGGAGATCAGTGGAGAAATAACTCCAGAAGGAATGAAGGGATGGAGCCAAAGCAAAACCAATACCCAGTTGTGGATATGACTGGTGATAGAAGCAAGGTCCGATGCTGTAAAGAGCAATATTGCATAAGAACCTGGAATGTTAGGTCCATGAATCAAGGCAAATTGGAAGTGGTCAAACAGGAGATGGCAAGAGTGAAAGTCGACATTCTAGGAATCAGTGAACTAAAATGGACTGGAAATAACTCAGATGACCATTATATCTACTACTGTGGGCAGGAATCCCTTAGAAGAGGTGGAGTAGCCATCATGGTCAACAAAAGAGTCCGAAATGCAGTACTTAGATGCAATCTCGAAAACAACAGAAAGCTCTCTGTTGGTTTCCAATGCAAACCATTCAATATTACAGTAATCCAAGTCTATGCCCCAACCAGTAATGCTGAAGAAGCCGAATTTGAACGGTTCTATGAAGACCTACAAGACCTTTTAGAACTAACACCCAAAAAAGATGTCCTTTTTATTATAAGGGACTGGAATGCATAAGTAGGAAGTCAAGAAACACCTGGAATAAAGGGAAATTTGGCCTTGGAGCACAGAATGAAGCAGGGCAAAGGCTAACAGAGTTTTGCCAAGAGAACACACTGGTCATAGCAAACACCCTCTTCCAACAACACAAGAGAAGACTCTACACATGGACATCACCAGATGGTCAACACCGAAATCAGATTGATTATATTCTTTGCAGCCAAAGATGGAAAAGCTCTATCCAGTTAGCAAAAACAAGACCAGGAGCTGACTGTGGCTCAGATCATGAACTCCTTATTGCCAAATTCAGACTGAAATTGAAGAAAGTAGGGAAAACCACTAGACCATTCAGATATGACCTAAATCAAATCCCTTATGATTATACAGTGGAAGTGAGAAATAGATTAAAGGGACTAGATCTGATAGATAGAGTGCCTGATGAACTCTGGATGGAGGTTCGTGACACTGTACAGGAGACAGGGACCAAGACCATCCCGATGGAAAAGAAATGCAAAAAAGCAAAATGGCTGTCTGAGGAGGCCTTACAAATAGCTGTGAAAAGAAGAGAAGCGAAAAGCAAAGGAGAAAAGGAAAGATATAAGCATCTGAATGCAGAGTTCCAAAGAATAGCAAGGAGAGATAAGAAAGCCTTCCTCAGGGATCAATGCAAAGAAATAGAGGAAAAAAACAGAATAGGAAAAACAAGAGATCTCTTCAAGAAAATTAGAGATACCAAGGGAACATTTCATGCAAAGATGGGCTCGATAAAGGACAGAAATGGTATGGACCTAACAGAAGCAGAAGATATTAAGAGGTGGCAAGAATACACAGAAGAACTGTACAAAAACGATCTTCATGACCAAGATAATCACGATGGTGTGATCACTCACCTAGAGCCAGACATCTTGGAATGTGAAGTCAAGTGGGCCTTAGAAAGCATCACTATGAATAAAGCTAGTGGAGGTGATGGAATTCCAGTTGAGCTATTTCAAATCCTGAAAGATGATGTTGTGAAAGTGAACTGCACTCAATATGCCAGCAAATTTGGAAAACTCAGCAGTGGCCACAGGACTGGAAAAGGACAGTTTTCATTCCAATCCGAAAGAAAGGCAATGCCAAAGAATGCTCAAACTACCGCACAATTGCACTCATCTCAGACGCTAGTAAAGTCATGCTCAAAATTCTCCAAGCCAGGCTTCAGCAGTACATGAACTGTGAACTTCCAGAGGTTCAAACTGGTTTTAGAAAAGGCAGAGGAACCAGAGATCAAATTGCCAACATCCACTAGATCATGGGAAAAGCAAGAGAGTTCCAGAAAGACATCTATTTCTGCTTCATTGACTATGCCAAAGCCTTTGACTGTGTGGATCACAATCAACTGTGGAACATTCTGAAAGATGGGAATCCCAGACCACCTGACCTGCCTCTTTAAAAACCTGTATGCAGATCAGGAAGCAACAGTTAGAACTGGACATGGAACAACAGACTGGTTCCAAATAGGAAAAGGAGTACGTCAAGGTTGTATATTGTCACCCTACTTATTTAACTTATATGCAGAGTACATCATGAAGAACGCTGGGTTGGAAGAAGCACAAGCTGGAATCAAGAATGCCAGGAGAAATATCAAGAACCTCAGATATGCAGATGACACCACCCTTATGGCAGAAAGTGAAGAGGAACTCAAAAGCCTCTTGATGAAAGTGAAAGAGGAGAGTGAAAAGGTTGGCTTGAAGCTCAACATTCAGAAAACAAAGATCATGGCATCTGGTCCCATCACTTCATGGCAAATAGATGGGGAAACAGTGGAAACAGTGTCAGACTTTATTTTTGGGGGCTCCAAAATCACTGGTGGTGACTGCAGCCATGAAATTAAAAGACGCTTACTCATTGGAAGGAAAGTTATGACCAACCTAGATAGCATATTAAAAAGCAGAGACATTACTTTGCCAACCAAGGTCCGTCTAGTCAAGGCTATGGCTTTTCCCGTGGTCATGTATGGATTTGAGAGTTGGACTGTGAAGAAAGCTGATCACCGAAGAACTGGTGTTTTTGAACTGTGGTGTTGGAGAAGACTCTTGAGAGTCCCTTGGACTGCAAGGAGATCCAACCAGTCCATTCTAAAGGAGATCAGTCCTGGGTGTTCATTGGAAGGATTGATGCTAAAGCTGAAACTCCAATACTTTGGCCACCTCATGCGACGAGTTGACTCACTGGAAAATACTCTAATGCTGGGAGGAATTGGGGGTAGGAGGAGACGGGGACGGCAGAGAATGAGATGGCTAGATGGCATCACTGACTCGATGGACATGAGTTTGAGTGAACTTCGGGAGCTGGTGATGGACAGGGAGGCCTGGTGTGCTGTGATTCATGGGATCATAAAGAGTCGGACACGACTGAGCGACTGAACTGTACTGAACTGAACTGAGAATACACTGGAGAATTAATGCACCTTAGAAATAAGAAAAGATTTCTTAGAACCTCTAGAAATCACTGTCCTCTCGCCCCCAAAAAGGGATGAAATACAGTAACTAAAGCATTCTACATTTCCAAAGACATTGTTAAAAAATGAACAGGCAAGCTACATACTGGGTTAAAATATACTCTCTCTATATATATATATATATTTACAAATGAAAAATGCTCAGCATCATAAGCAAATGGCACCCCACTCCCATATTCTTGCCTGGAAAATTCCATGGAGGGAGTAGCCTGATAGGCTTCAGTCCATGGGGTCGCTAAGAGTCAGATACGGCTGAGCGACTTCACTTCCACTTTTCACTTTCATGCATTGGAGAAGGAAATGGCAACCCACCCCAGTGTTCTTGCCTGGAGAATCCCAGGGACAGGGGAGCCTTGTGGGCTGCTGTCTATGGGGTCGCACAGGGTCGGACACGACTGAAGTGACTTAGCAGCAGCAGCAGCATCATAAACTAGGGAAAATCAAGTGAAAAGTACAATGATATCACTGCACACGTACTAGAAAGTCTGACACAAATAAGACTGATGACACCAAATACTGATAAAAATTCAGGACAACTGGTATTCTTATACTTTTCTGGCAGGACTTTAAAATATTACAACTAATTTGGAAATTTGTCTGGAAGTTTCTTACTAAGTTAAATATAAATCTGCTATGCTGTGCTGTGCTTAGTCTCTCAGTCATGTTTGGCTCTTGCAACCCCATGGGCTGTAGCCCATCAGGATCCTCTGTCCATGGATATTCCCCAGGCAAGAATACTAGACTGGGTTGCCATGTCCTCCTCCAGGGGATCTTCCCAACCCAAGGTTTGAATCCAGGTCTCCCACATTACAGGCAGATTCTTTACCATCTAAGCCACCAGGGAATGACCTGGAAAGTATACTTCTAGGTTGTTTTCTATCTTTTTTGTATAATCTCTTTAGCATCCATGTCCATTACATCCATTAAAAGAAACAGGGAAAATATTTCTAATAAACATAATGGACAGAAGTTATTAGGCAGAATACACAAAAACCTCCTATAAATTTTTTAAAAAGACAGCTCAAGAGAAAAGTAGTAAACAATATTAACCAGCAGTGCTCAGAAGACCCTACTGAAATGACTTTTTTACCTAACTGGTAATCAAGGAAATGCAAATTAAAATCATAGAATTTTAAAAGTCTAAAATACCTAATATCCAAACACCTAGTTTTAAATCAATACCTGGGTTTAGAAATAATGTCAAAAATGGAACCTCACCTGCTGGAGGAGTGTGAGTTACTACAACACTTTGGAGGATAATCTGGCAATATATAGGATCCCTGAAGTTAAGTATACCCTTTCATCCAGCAGTTCTACTCTTAGGCTCATACTCTCAAGAAAAACAGTGCATGTGTGCCCAGCAACCTTGCACAGGAATGCTTATAATCAGTTCAGTCAATTCAGTTCAGTCGCTCGGTCGTGTCCGACTCTTTGAGACCCCATGAACTGCAGCACACCAGGCTTCCCTGTCCATCACCAACTCCTGAAGCTTGCACAAACTCATGTCCATCAAGTTGGTGATGCCATCCAATCATCTCATCCTCTGTCGTCCATTTCTCTTCCCGCCTTCAATCTTTCCCAGTATCAGGGTCTTTTCCAATGAGTCAGTTCTTCACACCAGGTGACCAAAGATTTGGATTTTCATCTTCAGCATCAGTCCTTCCAATGAATATTCAGGACTGATTTCCTTGAGGATTTCTTGGTCTGATCTCCTTGTAGTCCAAGGGACTCTCAAGAGTCTTCTCTAACATCACAGTTCAAAAGCATCAATTCTTTGGCATTCAGCTTTCTTTATAGTCCAACTCTCACATCCATACATGACAACTGGAAAAACCATAGCTTTGACTAGACTGACCTTCGTTGGCAAAATGATGTCTCTGCTTTTTAACAAGCTGTCTAGGTTGGTCATAGCTTTTCTTCCAAGGAGCAAGCATCTTTTAATTTCATGGCTTCAGTCACCATCTGCAGTAACTTCGGAGCTCAAGAAAATAAAGTATGTCCCATTGTTTCCCCATCTATTTCCCATGAAGTGATGGGACCAGATGCCATGATCTTAATTTTCTGAATGCTGAATTTTAAGCTAACTCTTTCACTCTCCTCTTTCACTTTCATCAAGAGGCTCTTTAGTTCTTCTTCACTTTCTGCCATAAGGGTGGTGTCATCTGCATATCTGACGTTATTGATATTTCTCCCAGCAATCTTGATTCCAACTTGTGCTTCATCCAGCCTAGCATTTTGCATGATGTACTCTGCATATAAGTTAAATAAGCAGGGTGACAATATACAGCCTTGATGTACTCCTTTCTCTATTTGAAACCAGTCTGCAGTTTCATATCCAATTCTAACTGTTGCTTCTTGACCTGCATACAGATTTCTTAGGAGGCAGGTCAGATGGTATGGTATTCTCATCTCTTGAAGAATTTTCCACAGTTTGTTGTAATTCACACGGTCAAGGGCTTTGGCGTAGTCAGTAAAGCAGGAGTAGATGTTTTTCTGGAACTCTCTTGCTTTTTTAATGATCCAACAGATGTTGGCAATTTGATCTCTGGTTCCTCTGCCTTTTCTAAATCCAGCTTGAACATCTGGAAGTTCACGGTTCACATACTGTTGAAACCTGGCTTGGAGAATTTTCAGCATGACTTTGGTAGCATGTGACATGAGTGCAATTGTGCAGTAGTTTAAACATTCTTTGGCATTGCCATTCTTTGGGATTGGAATGAAAACTGACCTTTTCCAGTCCTGTTGCCACTGCTGAGTTTTCCAAATTTGCTAGCATATTGAGTGCAGTTCACTTTCACAACATCATCTTTTAGGATTTGAAATAGTTCAACTGGAATTCCATCACCTCCACTAGCTTTGTTCATAGTGATGCTTCCTAAGGCCCACTTGATTTCCCATTCCAGGATGTCTGGCTCTAGGTGAGTGATCACACCATCATGGTTATCTGGGTCATGAAGATCTTTTTTGTACAGTTCTTCTGTGTATTCTTGCCACCTCTTCTTAATATCTTCTGCTTCTGTTGGGTCCATACCATTTCTGTCCTTTATTGTGCCCATCTTTGCATGAAGTGTTCCTTTGGTATCTCTCATTTTCTTGAAGAGATCTCTAGTCATTCCCGTTCTATTATTTTCCTCTATTTCTTTGTATGGATCACTGAGGAAGGCTTTCTTATCTCTCCTTGCTATTCTTTGGACCTCTGCATTCAAATGGGTATATCTTTCTTTTTCTTCTTTGCCTTTTGCTTCTCTTCTTTTCTCAGCTATTTGTAAGGCCTCCTCAGACAAAGATTTTGCCTTTTTGCATTTCTTTTTCTTGGGGATGGTCTTGATCATTACCTCCTGTACAATGTCATGGACCTCCATCCATAGTTCTTCAGGCACTCTGTCTACCAGATCTAATCCCTTGAATCTATTTGTCATTTCTACTGTATGATTGTAAGGGATTTGATTCAGGTCATACGTGAATGGTTTAGTGGTTTTACCTACTTTCTTCCATTTAAGTCTGAATTTGGCAATAAGGAATTCATGATCTGAGCCACAGTTAGCTCCCGGTCTTGTTTTTGCTGACTATATTGAGCTTCTCCATCTTTGGTTGCAAGGAATATAATCAATCTGATTTCAGTATTGACCATTTGGTGATGTCCATGTGTAGAGTCTTCTCTTGTGTTGTTGGAAGAGGGTGTTTGCTATGACCAGTGTGTTCTCTTGGCAAAACTCTGTTAGCCTCTGACCTGCTTGATTTTGTACTCTAAGGCCAAATTTGCCTGTTACTCCAGGTATCTCTTGACTTTCTACACTTGCATACCAGTCCCCAATAAAGAAAAGGAAATCTTTTTTGGATGTTAATTCTAGAAGGTTTTGTAGGTCTTCACAGAACTGTTTAACTTCATCTTCTTTAACATTACTGGTTGGGGCATAGACTTGGATTACTGTGATATTGAATGGTTTGCCTTGGAGACAAACAGAGATCATTCTGTCGTTTTTGAGATTGCACCCAAGTACTGCATTTGGACTCTTTTGTTGACTATGAGAGCTGCTCCATTTCTTTGAAGGGATTCTTGCCCACAGTAGTAGCTATAATGGCCATCTGAGTTAAATTCACCCATTCCAGTCCATTCCAGTGAACTAAAATGTTCACTGATTCCTAAAATGTGAATGTTCACTCTTGCCATCTCCCGTTTGGCCAGTTCCAATTAACCTTGATTCATGGGCCTAGCATTCCAGGTTCCTATGCAACATTATTCTTTATAGCATCCGACTTCACTTCTATCACCAATGACATCCACAGCTGGTCGTTGTTTTTGGTTTTGCTCTGTCTCTTCATTCCTTCTGGTGTTCTTTCTCACCTCTTCTCCAGTAGGATATTGGGCACCTACCAACCTGGGGAGTTCATCTTTCAGTGTCATGTGTTTTTGCCTTTTCATACTGTTCATGGGGTTCTCAAGGCAAGAATACTGAAGTGGTTTGCCATTGCCTTCTCCTATGTTTATAATAACAATGTTTACAATAGAAAAACATTCTGGAAACCCCTGAGTGTTCATTGATATTAAAATAAATAATTCTGTCTGTTTACATCATGATGAAATAATCCACAATGAAAATGAATGAGCTAAAACTACCCACAGCAACGTGAATGAATTCTATAAACATAATACTGAAAAGCAACTTTTTACTTCTTTATGCATACTGCATAATGAAAATAATACTTACTGGATAATGGCATTATGGGCTTCCCTGGTGGCTCAGTGGAAAAGAATCCGCCT
Organism: Moschus berezovskii; assembly: GCF_049115385.1. Taxonomy (NCBI): domain Eukaryota; kingdom Metazoa; phylum Chordata; class Mammalia; order Artiodactyla; family Moschidae; genus Moschus; species Moschus berezovskii. Next base: position 48,022,723 of record NC_142461.1, read on the forward strand.
GCAGTACAGGAGATGCAGGAGACACGGTTCAGTCCCTGGGCTGGGAAGATCTCCTGGAGGAAAGTGAAAGACAGTGAAAGTGAAGTTGCTCAGTCGTGTCTGACTCTTTGCGACCCCGTGGACTGTAGCCCACCAGGCTCCTCCGTCCATGGGATTCTCCAGGCAAGAACACTGGAGTGGGCTGCCATTTCCTTCTCCAGGGGATCTTCCAGACCCAGGGATCAAACCCAGGTCTCCATGGCAACTCATTCCAGTATTCTTGCCAAGATAGTCCCATGGACAGAGGAGCCTGGTGGTTTATAGTCCATAGGGTCACAAAGAATCAGACACAACTGAAGTGACTGAGCATGAATGGCATTATGATGAGCTGAAACAGTATGCGCTATCTAGGGTGAGATAGGTTGGTATAGACAGATGGAGAGAGAGAGAGATAGCAAGAGGAAGCAGAGGTTAGTAACTGGTAGCACAAGCTTGAGGTCCAGGATCCTCAATTTGTGTCCTATCCTACCTATGTAAGTTGGTTGCTGTGTGACTCTGGGTGAGTTACTTGACTTCTCTGTGTCACAGTATTGTCATTTGTTAGATGAGAATAGCTGTAGTATCCCACTAATTGGAAGGTTGCTTGGATTAATGAGTCAGTATTTGCAAAGTATTACAAATTGTGCCTGTCAGAGTGTCCATATCTGTTTTAAAACATACAAATCATAAACATTAAATTCTAGAGGGTGGTCAGTGGTGTGGGAGGATAGAGGCATCCGAGGGGCTTCAACTTCACTTTGAATATCTTATTTCTTAAGTTGGATGGTGTTCATACATTATCTTTTGATGGGTCAAAAATATTTCAAAATTTTAGAAATGATGCATAGACTATTTCAATATATTGTCAAACTTTGAGGAAAAAGACAAGTTATAATGAGAGACTGATATTGTGAAGGATATCTGGAAAGAGAACCTCCCTTAAAATGTCTAAGTTTAATTAGTGCACCTACAATTTTGGTAACATCTTCTGGAAGCATCCCTAAACCTAGGGGAGAAAGCACTGGCCTTGGAATCAGAAAACCTAAATTTTCTTCGAGCTTCTGCTGTTGATTCATTTTGAGTCTCTGGGCTGGTCTGTCTCCAGTGACATCCTCGTGCTTCATTTTATTTATCTTTAGAACGGATGTGTTGTCTTCCACCTCTTTCAAATGGCCAGAATGGAAGTTTCTTTCCTTATCTTCAGCACAGAAGGGAGAGTTAGAATTTCCTTCCACACCCTCCCCCACTGCCTTTCACTAACTAGCAAAGAAGTTTATTTTATTTTAATGAAGTCTGTGAAAAATGATTCATGCTTGAAAGCAGACTTTTCCCTTTACTTAATGACAGCTTCAGCTTCTGAGTGTAAGCTAAAATGGAGAAAAATCCCATGTGGTTTTCAGAATGTACATATGAGCATATGTGCTGTGCTTTCAAAAATTTCTTTGTTGGTGAGTCTATTGTGCACATAAGCAAAAGCAGTCTAGACCCTCAGAAGGGGAGAATCGCAAGAAAGCCGTCTTCTAATTTCCCGATAGTTTGTTTCCAGATGGTTCACGTTAGAAAAAGAAGGGACAGCAACACAATGGTAGCAACTGGCGCCCTTGTTATGTGTGTACTGTTGCATTTCTGAGAAGGCATGTGTAGTTGTTTTCTTCCTGCTATGCCTGATTTCAGACTCCCAGACTATCGTTTATTTGAAAGTAAAACAACAGCGAACAAAATGATTACTTACCCTTTCCCATGCCCATGGGAATTATATACTGGTAACCAGGGGGTCTGGCCTTGAAGGCCTATTTTAAAAATAAGAATGGGTCCCCCACCCAACTGGTGTGCAAATGGATTAACTACTGCTTTTTTCTCTTATTGTAAAGGAGATGAAAATATCTGGCTTCAAAGTTTGTCTCGGCTCATCCCTTTCTCTGGTTCCTTATGCTCAACAAGGTGGGCCCTAGATGTGTCTCTGGTTGACTGACAGTTCTGAGCTTCCCTCTAAAAAGAGGTTCAATAAAGCTCAGAGCTTACTTTGCCAAGCATGACTGCTCTTTCTTTTTAAGCCCACATACACTTGAAGGGGGATTTAATCCTTGCATTTCTGATTGTTTACACTAAAGAGTTGTGTTGTGAGAGCGATTTGATGTCTGTGAGACTGTTTGAACATTTTAATAAAGCTTGTTGAGAGAAACATTTTCTCTCAAAACAGGAAGCTAGATTTTTGCCATGTGTAAATAAACATAAAATACCAGCGGGCTCAGGGCTCCAAACCTGGAGATTCTGAATGAAGCTTGCACTTAACCAATCAATGTGCTTTTCATCTTTATTTAAGTGTGAGCATGAAGTCCCTCGATGTGAATGCTCTTTCTCCTTCTGCAGACATTTAACATGTCTCTACATTAAAGTTGGGACCATGCCATTAAAGTCATGGCATCACATGAGACAGCTTTCAGGGCTCACTCCTCCAGCATTCATTGAGCATCTCCAGGTGACGGGACACAGTGACACCAACATGAAAAAGACTCAGTTTTGTATTCAAGGAGCCCATGGTCCACACAGCCTGTTTCCAGAAACAGACTTACACACAAATTATTATGATACAAGATGGTAAGGGTGAAGGCAGTGATGTGTGACAGATATTATGGGAGCCCAGAATTTGGGCTTTTGAGTCAGCTAGAATTAATTCAGGAGATTTTGGGCACCCTCAGCCTTCAATGGCTTGGAGTTGGGCTTGGATTCCCAGCCAGAGACTGAGGCTGGGTCATAGCGGTAAAAGCACCAAACCCTAGCCACTAGACCAGTGGTCAGTGACAAGGGCCCTGGCCGAAAAGAATTTCCACAAAGACAGGAAGTAGTGAAGTAAGTCAAGTGTTTATTAAGAGGAAAAAGAATATGTGTGGATAGACACGGGGCAGACTCAGAGGGAGAGCCCCTCCTCCTGGACCTCCAAAACACAGGTACACATGTACACACATGCACAGGCATACATGTGTGCATGTACACACATGCACACACACACATGTCCACACAGGCACATTGTGGCATTTCTAGACTGGAGTCCTCCTACCCTCTAGAATGACAAAATTGCTCTCATCTTTTAAGATTAAGTAGTCCAAGAGGAAGAAGGATAAACCATAAGCAGTTCAGCATTGCTAGAAGATTAAAACAGGACAAATGAGCCCAGAAGGTAAATGGGAGTCAGATCAAGTTGGTTAGCATGGAGAGATTTGATACTGGGATGATGGATAATGTTTGCTTTTTAGACTGATCACTCCAGCTCCAGGGATGATGGACTGGGCCACGCTGGAAGACACAGGAATCATACTGTTCTTGTCCATCAGGGTCACTTCAATCCTGGCCCTTCTGCAGAGGAACCAGCAAAGGACAGTGGTGTATCCAGAAGTAAGGGGACCCTCTCTGGGAATCAAGCAAAAGCCAAACACACCAGGAGAAGAGACTGGAAGGAGACTCGGCCAGAGGAACATCTGCTCGAGCCCATTCTACTTCCTCCCTAAATGCTTCCTAGATTTCCCACCATCTCCCCACCCCCAACCCCAGCCTCTCTGCTTCTGCACCTTTAACATTCAGATTCAAGTGGAAAAGAAGCCTTTTTCTCATTCCTTTCAGCACAGCTGAGACAGGCAGTAATTTTGAGAAGGAACTTCATTTGAAATAGCAACACCGCAGAAAACACAAAGGGAGAATGAAAGCGAAAACAACAAAGAAAGCAGAGAAAGCTGTAAAACAATTAAGCTTACAAAATATAGATTTTGTGTCCAATGACAGCCAACGTTCCTGCCAGGCCCACAAACCGTTTCTGAAGCTCTTTGCTCTCTCATTCTCTCCCCTGCCCCTTGAGAGCCTGAGCTCACAGATGTGGGGAAAACTGAACAGTCAATACTGCAAATGTACCCCCCTCACCGCCCCCCGCCGTGGTGAGGGCTGCAGCCTCTCCAGGGAGTCAACATCTTCCAAAGAAACATTCCTCCCCAGAGACACCCTCTGACTCCTTGTAGGGATCCTGGTCCAATTAAAACCCTTGGGCAGAGTGAATAGAGTTCTGGTGTAAGTCTTGTCCCCACAGGTGGGAACACGAGATCCAGCATTTCAGACGTGTTTCTTGAATGATCCTCCCCTTCCACCTCCCTGTTCCCACCCAAATTTAGACCTTTGCTACCTCTTGTTCAAACTATTGTACTGGTCTGGTCTATAAATGCTCTGACATTTTCTCTTTTTAAAGTTTAGCTTGGACCTGATCATCTTTCTCCCAGTCTACCAGATTAATTGAGAATTTTTCCAGTTGATGGTAAATGCCAAGCCAACTCCTCAGCCAAATATCCCTTATACACATCCTATGCTTCTGTCAAGCCACAAGAACTAGACACATTATTTCTCAAATGTGCCCCTGCCTTTGTTCCCACATGTCCTTCCATGAAGTATTTCTTGTTTCTCCAATTCAATGGGTTGACAATCTAAACTACCCTTATAAAGTCCATCCCAGAGCGATTCACTTGGTGAACTCTTCATCTTTCTCTTGCACTTATGTTACTCTGATTTTTATCAGAAATAATTGGAGAAGGAAATGGCAACCCACTCCAGTACTCTTGCCTGGAAAATTCCATGGACAGAGGAGCCTGGTTGGCTATAGCCTCTGGGGTCACAAAGAGTCAGACATGATTGAACGACTTCCCTTTCCCTTTTCAGAAATAATATTTTATTCTCATTTACCTCACTCTCTTCCCCAGCTTAAACTATAGAGTCATTGAAGAAAGGAATAACATACCTTAGAGGTCAGTGTGGAGAGCAAATAAGAGACTTTGTAAATTGCTAGTATGGATATTGGCTCATGGTAAGCTCCCCACAATGTCATCAAGATTTGGAGTACGATTCTGGAGTCAAAACGAACTAGATTTGGACCTTGACTCCACCACTGACTAGCTTGGTGACCTTGAGAATTACTTACTTTCATGGAACCTCAGTTCTTTCATCTGTAAAAAGGGTTACTTACCATTGTTCCTTCCTCATGGGGTTGTAAGGGTAAATTAGATGACAGATTAAATTTGATCATAGATATAAAAATACTTAGCAATCTCTTAACAAACTTGTGCTATTATTATGGGACTTGAGAAAGGTGCTTTGTCTATAAAAGTACTTAGGGAAAATTTGGGTTGGAGGTTTTGTGCCACAGATGCAAACACATCCTACATTTGTGAATCTGGATTCTGGGTGCGGGTCCCTGCTCTCCCTCACAGCCCTCCTCCCTCCTTGGGGTGGGCACCTCCTCTTCCCACCCTGCACTCTCTGACTTTGTCCAGGATGGATCCTGCTGGTTCTCACACTGGATAGTAGCTGGCCTGCCTGAGACCCATTGTCAAGGAGCCCTTCCCCCATGTACTCTCTATGGTTTTCTGGGGAGGATGAGGTGAGAGAGTATTAAATTTTTGGCCATTTTGAAGACACCACCAGGGAAGCTATACTGTGGAACTTTGCATGTAAGGATGCTTGTGCACATATCTATTTTAAACTTATTGGTTAGACTTAAATGGAAGACTGGTTAATATTGCTGATATGAGTAAAGGAAGGCTGTTTCCATTGTTAATGTGAGAGGATGCATACAACTGAGTGCAACCAGGAAGACTCCAGAAACTGCCCTGCCCAGTTGCTTTGCCAGCTGGTCCAGATCTCCAGTCCTGGAACACCAGACACACACTGCTTGTGTATATTAACCAGCCATCCAACTGATAGTCTGAGTTTCCATCTCTGTTCTGTGGCAAGTAGACACAATGCATTGCAGGAAGCCAAGCAATTATTTGCAAGTGGGTTACATGATATCATCTCCAGCACTTCAACCACAGCTGAAATCCAATTCCATCAGCTGTCTTGGATTTGGAGGGGAAATGAAAGTCACATTTTGGAAAACTGGGATGGATTCTGCGTGTTACAACTGATGCTTCTGCAAAAATATATCCAACCAAACAAACAAGAATTCAGTCATAGAGACATTCCCTGATATCCAGTTCTGTTTGTCAATCCCCAAAAATCACAGTTGAATCCATGGGTTTAGTAAACTTTTCATAAATTTGTAGTAAATTTTGATGACTCTTATACAGACTGTTTTCTCATTTGTTAATAGAGGTAATTTTATACCCCGTGGTGCTGTTTTGAGATTAAATTAGATAATGCTGAAGTGAATTCCTGGGAAGCCAGTAAGGTTTAAGCCCTTCATTTGCATGGACCTCTTTCAAGACCTTGTACCTGGCTTCATACTTATAATTTGCATCTTTTTTCTTCAAGAAGATGCAAAGTCCCATAAGCCTCAAACTCCACAAACCTGCATCCACTTCTGTGCAGATGTAGGGTAGGTACTAGGATGGCAGGAAGTGGCTGATAAGACCAGTGGGCTGGTAGGGGCCTTGGAAAAGGAGATGGCAGTCTCTCTGGAGATTTGTAACTTTATTAAAAGATTTACAAAGTGCCAGAGCACCTGACTGTGAGCAAATTGCTAGGACTTGAAAGAGAGCTTCCTCTAAAAAGGATGACTCAACCATGGCTTCAGCTGTTACCTCATTTTGTGGGAACTGTGTCCTAAGCAACTTGCCTTCTCATGGTGACCTGGGATGGGGAAGATACCCTGGGGCAGGTGCCTCTCAATCCATATCAGGCCAGTAGCCTGCAGGGCCAATCACAGCTGATTCCACGGAGCCTCTGGGAGAACTGGGACAGACTCCGCTTGGTGTGCAGTGAGGGACATGGTGCTTTTCAGCCACCAGCCTCCCCTTCAACAGTTTTCTTCAGGCAGATGCAACGGGAATCACTTTCAATTCCCCGGACCCTCCCTCCTTCCTCCCCACTCCCCTATCCTTCTTATCCTCCTGCTTTTCTTCTTTTTCTTTCTCTCTTCCGTTTCATGAATCATGATACAAATTTCAATCCAAGATAAAAACGTACTTTATTTCACCCTTTCGGCTGTGATTAAGTTCTGTCCACAGCAAGGACATTGCCGTTTCCATGGGAACCAATGCGCTCTAAAGCTGAGAAGGATGACAGTGTAGAAAAGTAGAAAGAAGGCAAAGAGGTTTGCTCGAGTTGCTTTTCACCCACCACGGAGGAAACAGAATTACAGAAGCCAGGGGCTGCCGAGGAATTTACGAGGTCACTAAATCATAGGCCCACTTCCAGAAGAGCCAGTGAAACAATTCTGGAGATAAGCGAATATCCTTTATTTAAAAAGAGCCAGAACAGATTCCACAATCTTCTTTGTAAAGGCATTCACTTTTAAGTGAATTATTTTTTAAGGGCAATTATTCAGCAGCTGATGTGAGCAATGCCTGGGTGCCTGAGATGATTCCTTTGCATTGCCAGCTGCAGAGCCCTTGCCTCGTGCACCTTCTTACCCAGAACTGCTGTGCTCCACTTTCCTACCTTTCATCCCTCTAAGCACTCTATCAACGTACCCAGAACCCATCTGATTAAAGCAAAAATCTCTTCTCTCCCTCTTTACCACTTTTTCTAAAGAAAGAGAAGAGTTTATTATTCCAGTCTTCCTATCATTATTATAGACAACACTTATACTGGTTTTAAGCATATGAAGAATGCTAGAGAGGCATTAACATTCACTGTTGGGAGCGAATGTTAATGCCATGACTTTAACGGAAAAAAAAAAATAAACAGAATAATTCTCTGGTAGGTGACAGGGAATACAGTAGAGTTTAGTTCAAGGATTCTTCACCCTAATGTCTCAGGAACACTTAGCCCGTGTCGGACTGGTCCACAGGAAGTGAAACGGAGCCAGTGGTCAAGATTCAGTGAGGTTACTATTCAGATCATTCAGAGAAGGGAAGAGGGGAAAACATTCTGCCCTTGAACAACTCGGAGGGCTTGCTGTACTCAGTTATTGGGCTGTGAGCACAGAATGCTAAGAGGATGCCTGGCTAGCATCATTTTCCTGAATACTGAAGCCTCAGCTGATGATAGCTTTCAAGCTCTGGTTCTCCTGGTTCAAGGTTGTACCAAGTAGTGCTAAGGAACTGACTACACACAGGGACTCACCCAGGTGACCTCCCTCTGCTTGACTCTAGGCTTGCCACTTGCCAGCTGTATGGTCTTGGGCAAAAGAAGTGCTTCGGTCCTCAATTTTCTTATTTAAAATAATATCTGCCTCAAACCTGTGATGAGCTGAGAAGTGTATAAACCATTTTGTGTGGTGCCTGACACATAGCCAATGAATGCTGCTAAATAAATAGTAGCTATATTTATTATTCTTCATTTTGCCCTCCTTATGGAAGCTCCTTGAAGGAAGTGGCTCAGCTTCCTTGTGATAGATTCTGTGGCTTAAACTGGAAATTGAGGCACCCCTTCCAAACCCTGTAAACTGCTGGTGGGAATGCAAATTGGTGTAGTCACATATGGAAATTATGGAGATACCTCAAAAAATTAATTGAACTACCCTGTGATCCAGCTAGTCCACTGCTGAGTCTTTATCTGAAGAATATGAAAACACTAATTCAAAAAGATAGATGTAGCCCTAGGTTCATCATGGTGTCATTCATCATGTAGCTAAGATATGGAAACAACCTAAGTGCTCATTGGTAGAAGAATAGACAAAGATGTGGTGGAAGATTACTCAGTCATAAAATAGATGAAATTTTGCCATCCAACAACATGAATGGACCTTGAGGGTATTAAAGCTAAATAAGTCAGAGAAAGACAACTACTATATGATTTTAGTCATATGTGAAATGTGAAAAACAAACAACAACAAAGAAATAAATGAACAAACCAAACAAAAACAAACACATACCTATGGAAACAGAATAGTGGTTACCAGAGCAGAAAGGGTGGGGAGGGTGATAGAGGAAAAGACGGTCATCTGGATGGTGGGGGAGGAAACTAGACTTTTGGTGGTGAGTACCTTGCTGTGTATACAGAATTTGAAATATAATGTTGCACACATGAAATGTAAAAATATTATAAACCAGTGTTATCTCAATACATTAAAGAAAACCTCATAAATACATGCCCCTCATTCTTCCTGCTTTGACTTCTAGGGGAAACAAACTGCAGCAAAGTGCCAACAGAACAATGCTGTTATTACTCACAATGACATGGCTCTTTAGAGCCAGTTTGTATTGAAACAGTATAGATCTTAGGGACTCTGCGGTTCTCTAACACTGACTATTTAATGCTTGTCACAGAACGACTCATGATGCTGCAGAATGCAGCCTATAGCCCATGAATCTGTGCTTCAGTGGCTCTTTCAAAGGTTGTTTTTGTGTTTCATTGATGATGACCAAACATACAAGTCTTACCCAGAAAAATGTGAACAATAATTCATTTTCTAGTCATATAAAGCTTTCCTTTTGGAATTTTATAGCATAAACATAGCACATCTGTCTCTGGTGATAATCGCCGTGTTTCTAGAATGTGATCTAGAATGCAGCCCTGAACATCATCACCAGAGAGAGACAGAGGCAAGCAGGTTCTGAGCTGAGTGAGAAGAGCAGCCTTCTTCCCTCAAGAAATGCTGGCTCCCCATTAAGACTGGTCCTGATGATTGAGGTGCCATCACAGTCATTGAAGGCAAGAGAGTGCATCACTCAGAAGGGCCAGTGACGACTCTGGAGCAACAGTCTCCAAAGCTCTTGGAACATAGGTGCAATCACCTGGGGAGGGTTGGGGTGGGGCTGTTTAACAGGTGACATGGAGCCTGCAGAGAGGGTAAGGTGACTGTCCTAGGTGTCCACAGCAGAAACGGGCATGCAGAGTAAAGGACATCCATCATTGCCACCTCTCCTCCACAGGGAGCATTGGACCAGGTGGCACCACGGTCAGAACACAGAGGCACAAGAGACAACCAGAACTCACAATGCAGCCCAAGCCTAAAGGGGAGCAGCAGACCCTCCAGAGCTCAGAGCCCTAAATTTGTCCTGTGTCCAACATCTGTAAGAATCCCCCCAAATCAGCATGTAGGCACTCTTTCCGTGGCCCCACCCTGCATGATCCTGTGAAAGAAATACCTTTTCAGTCCAGTGGCTGTGATCTGCTGGCTAAGTGGTCTTCCCAGAATCCCACTGCTCACGGACTGGGACAGTTCTACGGACAAGAATCACAAAACTGCCCAGGGCAGCCGATTGATTGCGTGCAATGAGTTGGGAGAACCTGATGGGGATAACCTCACAGTGCTCCATTGAGATGGTGCTGCCTGTTCCTAACTGGTCCCCTGAATTAAGGCAGGCCTCTTCTGAGGAAGGTTTGTGGAAGTGCCTGGTCCTCTGAGGCTTGAAGTGGAGTAGACAAGACAGAGAAAGATAAGATCCTCTGGTACTCCCATTAGAAAGAACAGGAAGGTTAAAAGAAACTGCCCCGTAGTCAGGGACAGTAGTATTAAAGCATGATGGGTTGAATGGAAACTCCCAAAGGATGCCCCATAAGTCCCATCACAAAAGGCCCATAGTTATGAAAGAGAAACCATGATTTCCATCAAGGATTTTGAATTCTGGTTTCTCTACTAAGTCATATTAAAAATCAATGAGCAATGAATTAAGCATTCAACAGAGCTTAGAGGTACAAGAGTCATAGAAAGAAAAATTAGTGAGATACAAGGACTCAGTGGTCCAGCATTTCTCTGGGAAGTAGATGCACAGAAATGGTGGACCAGAGCTGTGGAAACCGGCCTCCTCTTCTGTCTTTGTGGATTTTCCCCAGTTGACTAGGATTAAGGTTGACCAAACTGATCCCACCTACTTCAACAGAGTAGATCTCAAGCATTTCTTTGCATGCCCACAGACACAGGATTTGCCTTCTAGATAACACTCCAACAATTAATTAAAATCATTTAGACAGAGTGATGAATGTTAGTCAAACCCAGGAGGGCACGGGAGCCTGTCTGGACTGATCATTTGAATTCACTAACCCCTTGCTCACCACGGGGGTCTCCATTCTTGAAACATACTCTGACTGGCACACACTGGAGGATTTATGACATCTCCCAGGAAATAGAAGAACTCATAGGAAAAAGAAATGGGCTAAATATTTAAACAGAAAACAAACAAGCAAGCAAAATTCTGGATTTGCTGATATTTAATTCTTCTCCAAGAAAATACTCCTTTAAAAATTTTTTTAAATTTTGTACTGGAGTATAGCCAACTAATACTGTTTGTGATAGTTTCAGGTGAACAGCAAAGGGATTCAGCCATACATATACATGTATCCATTCACCTACAAACTCCTCTCCCATCCAGGCTGCCACATAACACTAAGCAGAATTCCATGTGCTAGTAAGTCCTTGTTGGCTATTCATTTTAAATATAGCAGGGTGTATGAATCCTCTTTATCAATTGTTCAGGAAACATTGACATTAAAATGTGTCTATTGAGAGACAGTTCGCCAAAAGTTTTATTCTTGAACATCTAGATCCTTTTTAAAGATTAAAACCTGCCTCTACTGAGTTACGGAGATGGCATTGGCGACCCACTCCATTACTCTTGCCTGGAAAATCCCATGGATGGAAGAGCCTGGTAGGCTGCAGTCCATGGAGTCGCGAAGAGTCGGACATGACTGAAAGACTTCACTTCCGCTTTTCACTTTCATGCATTGGAGAAGGAAATGGCAACCCACTCCAGTGTTCTTGCCTGGAGAATCCCAGGGACAGGGGAGCCTGCTGGGCTGCAGTCTATGGGGTCGCACAGAGTCCGACACGACTAAAGTGACTTAGCAACTGTAGCAGCTACTAAGTTAAAATGTAATGTGCTTTGAACTTGCTTTGGCTTTATTTTCTTTTTGAAAGATTCAGCAAATTGCCTGTGCAACTCACCAACTGGGTTTTTCTGATCCTTGTTGCCTTGTTGAAAGTGGGAGATAGAGGCATTTCATATCCTTGCATAATCGATAGTATAAGAATGAAACAAATGTAATTTCTTTTTTATGTACTAACTGAATCATCCAACACACCTGTCTACAAACTGCTTGAAAGCTGTATTCTTTCTTTGGTTTTTAGGATATTGGACTCAGTGAACATGCTATAAAGATCTGAAGATTTAAAAATTTTAGTACAGAAATATGAAATAAAAGCTAAGGTTAGTATAAGGTGTGTATATCCTGACTGGTTCACTGCTAATAATGCCTTTGTGAGACTGGGGAAAAAAGCTCCCTTCTTCCATCTGGGGGCATTTTCAGACTGGTACAAAGTCACACTGATCCCTTTGCCCGAGCACAACCAGCCCAGCCTTCCATGGGTACCCTGACAACTCTCCCTGACTTCTCTGCAACTAGCTCCAGCCCTGCTTCAGTTCTTTCTCTGTCCAAAACATTTGTGTCACATTTGAACATCTGAAAGCCTTTTTATTCTTGGGATCAGCTATACGACATGACAATACACTGCTCTACTGGAATTTCAGATTTAGAAGAGAGGCAGATTGTTAAGTGTTAATTTCTAGGGGTTTGAAGTGTAGAGGGCCAGAAATCAAGGAGACCAAGGCAAGAAGTCTGCCTTGCTGATTTTCTTTTTTCCTCTTCTGAGTGGTTAGTATTATGCTTTGAAAGAGTATAATTTAGGCTTGGCAGCAATCAGTTGCAGAACACCATTATGCTAACATTTCTAGAGAAAAAATGTTCTAGGAACTTGCTCTTTAGAATTTCTCAAGAGTCGGTTGGAGCCTACACACAGGATTTAAAGCAAATCTAGCTGGTATGTATCTTTTCCTTCCTTTACTAACTCTATCACCCAAAATCGAGTATCCCAAGATGTTAACAACAGAAAAAGCTTAGAAAAGACACTGACAGGCTGTAAACAGGACTTGGTAGAAAGATAAATCAGATGGCCTTGAGACTCTCGCATGTTTTATTTCTATGACACCTTTGGATCTAGTAGCCTGTTCCTGTGTGTAAAAGGGAAATTTTAGTTTTGGTGGAAAAGCAACAAATGCTATCCATTTCCATGGGCCGGAGTCCAGCCTAGGTCCATTCTAGCAGGATTCTGCCTCTGAGGCCAACCAAAGCACTCAGTGCCAGCCCAAGGCTGGTAGGTGCTTGGAAAGCTGGCCACCTAAGCTAACAGCCTCATAGAACACTCTCCTGTACACAGAACAGTGACCTGACTGAAAGGAGCAAAGTGCTATCAAACGCTTGCAGCCATTAAAGCCAAAACACGCAGTTTCTTCACGAATTGACCACAACTTAATTTTCTGAAACTAAAGATTCATGTTCATTCAACTCCTGGGTCAACAGTCACTCAACGTGTTGAAATAATGACATTACGAAAGCAACCCAGAAATACCCAGATTTTTTTTCTAAATCACTTTATTTCTCCTCATGAGATAGAAGGTGCATTTCTATTCCCTTTAAACTGGATACACGTTAAACCAGGCTCCCCAAAGAATGAAATATCATTAACAGGATTTACCCAAGAGCTACCCAAATAGAGAAACGGTGCACGCAATGATCTGTTTCATGGAACGAAGCTGAATCAAACATCTGTTAGGTTTTCCTCCCCTCCTTCTCCCCTCCCTGATGGTTAATGACATCTGAAGCGCTTAAGCTTTGCACATTCCTTCACTAATTAAATTCCTGCAAAGCTGTCTCATGAATCAGGTGCTTTGTGGAGCAAGAACACAGACCCCGATTTTTTTGTCGCCAGCGCCTGCCACAGTACAGGTAGGGGCTGAACACACACTCAGGCCCACTCAGGACCCTTTTCAAAAAGATCTTAAAAGTCCTGCTTTTCCCAAAAATTCTTCCTTTGCTTTTTTTTATTACCTGCTCTGTCAAAGCTAAATGGATAAAAATAAATGACAGATTAAGTGGCTCAAAGATTCAAGAATGTGCAAGTACTACTTTTTCAGGGGATAGGGACATTTCAGTAAGCCAAATGGAAGTAAAGGGAAAGAGAACTGCCTTTTTCCAAAGAGAAGGGCTGCTGTCTCAGATGCATTCATTCATTGGACATATAAATATGCCTTCAGCACCCGCCCCCCACTATGTCCTTGCTCTGCAGGCACTGAAGTTAAGGAAGGGCTCAGTCCTACCCTCCTGGAGCTTCCATTCTACATCTCAGACCTTAGGACCTTTGATCCAAAGCCAGAATGAACAGTAGGATCCTTCCATGATCAGGAGGTACACGGTCATTATGGAGGCAGGGGCCCTGTAGAAAAATTTTCCAATTGATGATTACCTTGGATCAGGGACCTGGGGGACTGGATATACCTTAATCAAGAGGGATTATTAAATATGTAACAATATCCTCAGATACAAAAATGACACCACCCTTATGGCAGAAAGCGAAGAATTAAAGAGCTTCTTGATGAAAGTGAAAGAGGAGAGTGAAAAAGTTGGCTTAAAACTCAACATTCAGAAAACTAAGATCACGGCATCCAGTCCCATCACTTCATGGCAAATAAATGGGGAAACAATGGAAACAGTGAGAGACTTTATTTTGGGGGGCTCTGAAATCACTGCAGATGGTGACTGAAGCCATGAAATTAAAAGACGTTTACTCCTTGGAATAAAGGCTGTGACCAACCTAGAAAACATTTAAAAAGTAGAGACATTACTTTACCAACAAGGGTCTATCTAGTCAAACCTATAGTTTTCCCAGTAGTCATGTATGGATGTGAGAGTTGGACTATAAAGAAAGCTGAGCGCAGAAGAAATGATGCTTTTGAATTGTGGTGTTGGGAAAGACTCTTGAGAGTCCCTTGGACTGCAAGGAGATCCAACCAGTCCATCCTAAAGGGAATCAATCCTGAATATTCATTGGAAGGACTGATGTTGAAGCTGAAACTCCAAAACTTTGGCCACCTGATGTGAAGAACTAACTCACTGGAAAAGACCCTGATGCTGAGAAAGATTGAAGGCAGGAGGAGAAGGGGACGACAGAGGATTAGATGGTTGGATGGCATCACCGACGCGATGGACATGAGTTTGAGTAGGCTCTGGGAGTTGGTGATGGACAGAGAAGCTTGGTGTACTGCAGTTCATGGGGTTGTGAGGAGTTGGACACGACGGAGAGACTGAACTGAACTGAATAGAAGTAATGCTGAAAGCTACCTCTTATTAAATGCCTATTATACACAAGGTACAGTGCTAAGCGCCTCATATGAATTCTCTGAATCTTCATATCAGCTCTTTAAGGTAGTGATTTTCCCCTCATTTTGCAGGTGGGGGAACTAAGTTTTAGAGGAGTATCTGTAAAACGCTTTCTACTTTTTATTATTATACTTGAGGATAGGATTGGCTCCCACAGCTATGTCACAACACAAAGCAATGCGTGTATGATGACCAGAGAAGACTGTGCCAGCACTCTTGGAAGTCTCAACAATGGAGGTTCAACAGGAGGGGACTGAAGCAAGTTCTGGATTGGATGGAAAGAAGCAGGAGTGGAACTATGAACTCATTTAAATTAGGGGAATTAGATAAACAGGGCACAAAGGCCTAATGACCAGAAACTGTCTCAGACTTCTTCCACTCTCCTGAAATCCTTTCTCCTCCAGACTTGCTCTCTCCTTCTTCACAGAGAAAGCAGACACCATCAACTTCTCCAGAACAGAAAGTCTTAAACACGTACCTTTACTGGCATCTGCCCGGTCCTCCACTTTCCCTCCTATTACTTCACAGGTGCTCTCTTCTCCTAAGACCAAGGCTCCCACCCATGTTCTGGGGCCATTAAGTAAACAACAACCCTCTGGGGTGGCTGAGTAGTTATGACTAAAGAACCAGATGTATTAGAGGAGGTAGCTGGCCTGAACGAGAGTAGCTGTTCTACTCTCTCACCTTATTGGTTATAACTTCAGTCAAGAAGAGCTGCCTACAAGTCCCTTTGTGCTCCATGCACTTTTACGCTCCTGTGGCTTTGACAAGGTTTTTCTCTCTGCCTAAAAAAATACTTCTGCCTCTTGTACACCTTGCTGACTTCTACTAATCTGCCAAAACTGAACTCAATGGGCACAATATAAGTTAGCATTAAGAAAACTGAAAATAATAGTAGCTAAGATATATGGATTTTCATTTTCATATAAAGGGAATCCAGAGATAGTCAGTCCAGAGCTGTACAGTGGATACTATAATCACTAGGGACTCAGATTCAGGACTCAGGTTATTTCTATTGTTCTTCTCTGACATCCTTGGTCCTTGGATCCTATTCTCAAGTCTACCTAATGGTACAAAACGGCTGCTGGAGCTCCGGCTCACATGTCCATATTTCAGATGTGAAGGAAGAAGGAGGGAAAGCAAAGAGGACAAGTTCTAGCTGTCTGTTTTCCCTTTTAAGATCTCTTCCAAAAAAACTGATTCAAATGTCCATTTACATCTCACTGGTCAGAATTTAGTTGCATGATCATTAGGGAGAGTAAGAAATGTAATCTCTATGGTGAGTATATTGCCACACTGAATAAAAATAGGTATTGGGTTAATAAGGAAGGGAGTGGATTGAGTAGGCAACCAGCAGTCTTTGCCTAAATTCCACATTCCTTTGTAAGCCTTCCAGGGTCACTTTCTTGTTCCTCCAGCTGTGAGGCAAGTGTGTGTGTGCTTTGTGCCTCTGCAGTAATACATATTACATCATGTTGTCATCATCTGGTTGCTTGTTTCTCTCCTCTAGTAACTGTGAACTCTCCAATGACAGGTACCATCTCCATCATATCTGAATTTCCTAGCACAGGATCTGGGAAATTAGCTCCTAAATAATCGATCATATTGCACCATATCACTGAGCATCTCTTGAGTATGGATTTTCCATTCTTGCGTTCCTTTTTTGGAACATTGGTATTTTCACAAGGAAAACACTAAAAATATCTGGAAGGTTATTCCAAAGTGCTACAAGCTACCACTGTGATTGGTGCTAGTTTTAGAGGAAGGATCACATGGTTTTGAAACCAAACTTAAAATAGTATTGAAATGCTGATTTCAGCTTTCACTCAGATAGGTCATTTATTTGGTATCTGTTACTAGGGAACCACCTGGAGTGTAGTGGAGGGGCCAGGACAGTCTGGCCAGGCTGCTGCAAGTGAAAAGGGCCAGAACATGAAATTTAAACCAATCTTCTTTTAAATTACACTTCCATTTTTTACAAATGCAAAAGGCTGAGGGATAAAAATGAGATGGCTGCTAAGAGCAGGATGGAAGCATGGTCTCATAGCTCAAATGAAGTCACATTTTCATTATACTTATAAGTCGAGCTCTGTCTTTTTGTGGGAAGAGGAAATAAAGAGAGAACATTTTAAATGAAATATTGAAAGCCAACACAGGAAGTCATACTAATGTGACATAAAAGCTTTAAGAAGTATGGTATAAGATGCCATCTAACACCACAGAGTCCTCAGGGACTTCCTATCCTTCTTGATCTTTACGTCCTTCTCTCAAGTCTGTTTCCTTCTTACGATTTTCACTGTCATCAGCTTGCACAGACCCTTAAAACAATAATTTGGAGGTGTCAATGCCCTCCTACCTAATACACCCCCTTGTCTCCTGTCCCTCCCGCCTGCCCCACACCTCTCACTGCCTCGTGTTGCATCTTGGACTCTTACTTGTCTATGAGTGAAAGTTCCTTGGTTCAATTTGCATCGTGCACTGCGTCTTACACTTCTTCCTATTCCTTCAGATCCTAGTCCAGACCTCAGCCCACTATATGGGCTAAATATTTGTCGACCCACTGAACTCAAGAATGATGAATCCATTGAGCACAGCAGGCACAGACATATGACCCCCCACCTCCAACTTCTAGAGGGCTGTAAAAATGGTTTAATTTTCACTTCTTTTACAGTAAGAAGAAAAAACTGACTATAATAATGACTATATAATGATAAATTCATTCTGGATTATATTCATCTCTTTACTAGCACACTCATAAAATAGATTTTTAAAATATATTTTTAAAATTCTGGAATCAGCCTGTGAAGGTATAAAGGTACTTAGGACCCCTGAAAGTAATAAAGAGACCCTGGACTAATTTTTCAGAGCTTAAGTCAGTCAAGGTCAAAGTAGGCACACAAAAAAATAATTTTTGGTATATTTATTTTTGATGTGAATTTTCCTTGAACATTCTCCATTTCTCAGATTTTTATGCTAGTTCACCGCTGGTCACTAGTCCAGAAAGTGTGAAGGCTTCTTCCTGGATTTGATAAATCGATGTATATGGAATGTGACATGTCACTGTGTTATTTTGTTCACACAATTGCCTCTTTGATGGCTCTGTATAAGGTGGAGGAGAGAAACTTCTCATGATATCTCTAAAATATACACCATGTTCAGTCTGTGTGTTTAAAGACATAAAGTTCCCTTTCCAGTTTCTAAAACTCTAATTTCTGTGTGTCAGGGCCAAATGGAACGTGTTTTAGCCAGCTCTTGGATAAACACAGAAACGTAATCTTTCCTCTCTTAAAGCCGAGCCTGCTTCACACACTGCATCTGTGTGTCTAATGTTTATTTAAGCATGCAAGGATTAGGACTTAAAACTGGTTTGAAAGCACTGGTGGGTGTTTTTCTTAAAGCGCCTAATGATTTGAGAATTTATATTTTTAATCTTCACAAATAATTTTCCCTTCCAGGTAATTTATATTCAACTTGAGTTGGAAAGAAAATAATAACTGTGCTTTCTTTTCTATTTTTTTTATAGAGGGGGAGGTGCACAAGATATTCTGTAAAGCACTGATATTATCTTGCAATTAGGAATTTCACTTCTTTTTACCTAAACACAATTATCACTAACCCAAATAAAATCCAGAAGATAAGCTGACCTTTTCCTTTGTGCCATAAATTATAATGAAGGCCATCAATTGCTGCTTTATTCCATTAATTAATTTGCTTTTTTCTGTCAAAATGTCACCTGCCCCTTTTAAACATTATAGCTAATTTACATAATTTGAAGCTACTTGTGCAGGTACTGAAATGGTCACTTTTGTATCTTCACGGACTCTCTGGGATTTCCTTCTCTATTCTTTGTGTTCTGTGTGTTTTCCTTCCCATGGTCCTAGAACTGCAGCATGAGGATGATTTTGGAATATCATCTGGCCTAGTCTTGTGGTTTTGGGTGGTGAACGCCCTGTGGAAATTCATCTGAAATGAAGGGATGACCCTTCTCCTTCTTAAGGTCCAGGGCTCCAACTTCACCACTTCCCTCCATGGCACCTTCTTGCTTTCTAACTCCCTTGACCATCAAGAAGAGCCCTCTGTTGGGCTCAGCCAAGAATCTCTCCTGTCCTCCTCCTTCCCTGGCTTTCTTTGACTTCATCCTTCACAAGTGTGGCGAGTAATTTCTCAGCATCTTGCTAAATAAAGACTTCATAAACCAGAAGTCCAGATGAAGTCCTGCTTTAGCTTGCTCTTCTCTAGCCAATTTCTTGTCCTGCTAGACTCACTTTATACCTTTAAAGAATGTTTAAATGGCATAGCCATACAATGGATTATTATTCAGCCATGAAAAGAAATAAAGTGCTGATGAAACTATGCTAGGTGAAAAAAGCCACTAAAGGTTATATATAACATGAATCTACTTATGTAAAATACCCAGAACATGTAAACCCATTGAGACAAGGGCTGGAGGCAAGGGGGAATGGGCAGGACTGCTTAATGGAGTATGAATTTTCTTTGAGGTGATTAAACTGTCGTAGAATTTGATGGTGGTGTTGATTGCATAACAGTAGAACATACTAAATGCCACTTAATGATCAAAATGGGGAATTTTATGTTATGCATATTTTAACACACACAAACAAAATGCTTAAGCAATTCTCTGAGGACCTTACATTTTTACTTGCAACTCCTTTTAAACATGGTGTTTAAAATGATAGATTTCTAAAATCCTGACTGGGCATTGCAATAAAAAGATTACATCTCAGGTGACCAGAGATAGAGTTCAATGGACAGAAGTCATGGCCAAGAACAAGGCGCTGCATTTCATTTATTTGTCAACCAGTATCTGTTCATCACCTACTCTGTGACATGTTCTAGGTATCATACTGCAGGGGCTAGAGATATGACCACGTGGACATTTCAGATATAGCCCTTGTCCTCAGCAAACTGTGGTCCATCTACTCCTTTCCATGACTCTATGAGAGTTAAGAGTCTACTTATTTTCTGATCTTAATTTGGCAAACAAAAGCAGGGGATAATAACATTTCATCATATTCACCTTTACAATGCACAGACTTATGCAAGGATTAAATAAGATAATGTATGTGAACATAATTTGTATTTTTAAAGCATCACAAAAAATTAAGTATTAACATTATATTATTCTAGTTTAATGTCGACTTTTTTCATAACAGTACTGCATTTCAGTTAAGAAACTGGTGTGGCTGTCTCTTTATAACATTCATGGTGTTAGGGGAGCAGGCTTCCCATTACAGATATACTGTATGTAAATTGTAGGAAATTAAGCAAATCCAGAAAAGTACATTTTAATTGGCTGTTATCCTCCCCCCAGCTATATCCTCCACTAGCACTCATGGACAGAGGAGCCTGGTAGGTTACAGTCCATGGAGTCACAAAGAGTCAGACAAGACTGAGCACACACACAGCATTTTAGCATGTTTCCTTATTTGGTGATAGATCATTCGGTTAGAGCAAGGATGCTACTGAAGAGAAGTTCTATCTTTAGTGATTTAATGTTGGGAAGGCATCTCACATCTCCAAGCCTTAATTCCTCATCTGTAAAATGGAGGGAAAAGCTGGCTGAAAACTCAACACTCAAAAAACTAAGATCATGGCATCTGGTCCTATCACTTCAATGCAAATAGATGGGGAAAAAATGGAAACAGTGACAGATTTTATTTTCATGAGCTCCAAAATCACATTGGACAGTGATTGCAGTCAGGAAATGAAAACACACTTGCGCCTTTGAAGAAAAGCTATGACAAACCTAGACAGCATATTAAAAAGCAGAGACATCACTTTCACCGACAAAGCTCTGTATAGTCAAAGCTATGCTTTTTCCAGTAGTCATGTATGGATGTGAGTTGGACCACAAAGAAGACTGAGCACCAAAGAATTGATGCTTTTGAACTGTGGTGCTGGAGAAGACTCTTAAGAGTCCCTTGGACTGCAAGGAGATCAAACCAGTCAATCTTAAAGGAAATCAACCCTGAATATTCATTGGAAGGACTGATGCTGAAGCTGAAGCTACAATACATTGGCCACCTAATGCGAAGAGCCTACTCATTTGAAAAGACCCTGTGCTGGGAAAGATTGAAGGCAGGAGGAGAAAGACGACAGAGTATGAGATGGGTGGATGACATCACCAACTCAATGGACATGAGTTTGAGCAAGCTCCAGGAGATGGTGAAGGACAGGGAAGCCTGGTGTGTTGCAGTCTAAGGGGTCGCAAAGAGTCGGACACAACGTCGTGACTGAACAACACAACAGCTATGAGGATTAAATGAGATACTCACTGTACATCATTTGACAGAGTACTTAATGCACTGTACACACACGCACTATTGTTGTTTTAGTAGTTAGATTGTGTCCGGCTCTTTTGTGACCCCATGAACTGCAGCCGGCCAGGTTCCTCTGTCCATGGGGTCTCCTGGGCAAGAGTACTGGAGTGGGTTGCCATTTTCATCTCCAGGGGATCTTCCCAGTCCAGGGATCAAACTCATGTTTCCTGCATTGGCAGGCAGATTCTTTACCATTGAACCACCTGGAAAGCCCACGTACGTGCATATGTATATATATCATATGTATGTCATACACACATATGCACTCATAAATATAAAATTTACTGTTTGTTTCTTATTAGTGAGGCAGGAATAAACACATCTATCTCAATCAGTGCCTTAGCTCATTAAGGAACTACTTAAATGAGACTCCCAAGTGTATTAGAGTGGAACTTCTTTAAAAGAAAAATATTCAACCCCTTCAAAGAGCAGATTTTAGAATCTGTGTACAGATGTTTTCAGACTTTGTGCTGTTTATAATTATTTTTTTCCCTGTAATAGGGTGAAAACATTTTAACAAATGACCCTTTGAGTTCCTTTTAGACAGAGCTGTTTGTTTTCAGCAAAATTCCTTGATGTGCATAGAAAATGACCTCTCTGGGGGTAGAGCTTGAAAGGACAGTAAAACATACCATCCAAACAAACTTTGTAAGAAATTAAAAGTTTCTTACCAAAGTTTCTTAAAAAAAAAAAAAAGAATGGAAGAGAGGAGCAGAGGAGAGGAATTTGAAGAGGAAAAGCTAGCAGGCAAACAGAAAAAAAGGAGAAAGGGGAACAGGCAACAAGCAGGATTCTGGGTTCTGATAAAAAGTCGTGAATGAGAAATTTCCAGGGGTGAGGTCAAACAAACGATGTTTTAAAACTTGAACTCCAAATAGTCTAAGCTTATGTGTGTACTGCTGAAAGATGAGCAAGATCCATTACTCCAAAACTTCAATAAAGTCTTCTATGCCTATAAATACCTTGAGTGAATGGATTAAGGGCAGAGGAAAGGGACTGAGCTCCACATCCAGGTTGATGTGTAGCAAAGAAAATAATATACCCATAGATAATGAGATGCGAGATTAAGATTTTAGGATGAGCAGAAATTCAGAGCCAGAGTAAATCATGAGACTACGGTTTGGTCCCCCACCCTTGTCCCCCCAATAAATTCATGTCCACTAGAAATTTCAGAATGTACCATGATTTGGAAACAGGGTCTTTGTAGAATGTAATTAGGGATTTCCAGATGAAATCCTCATAGGTTTAGGGTGGGTCCTAAATCCAGTGAATGGCATCCTTATAAGAAGCGAGGACAGAGAGGAACAGAAAAAAGAGTGACATAAAGATGGAGACCGAGATTGGAGTTATGCCCTTGTAAACCAAGGGATGCCTGGGGCCAGAGAAAATCATAGAGGCAGGAAAGCCTTCTTCCCTGGAACCTTCAGAGAGAGCACGGCTTTGCCGACACCTTGATTTCAGACTTCTGGGCTCTAGAACTGTGAGATATAAATTTCTGATGTTTGAAGCCACCCAGTTGGTTGGAACTTTGTTACCACAGCCCTTGGAAATTAATACAGCTCTTGGAAACTTGCCAGAATCTTGGGGTAGGCATTGAACCTTCCATAGCACATGAACAACCTGAGGATGAAACTGAACTCATTTAATTTTCAAAGGGTAGGATGACTTGGGCTGTCATCTCACTTCATGCAGAAATAAAAGGAGATTTATCTTTTGATTAAAAACCATACCATGATCTTTCCAGTTATCATTCACAAATCTGATCATAACTTTCCCCTATCAAATAGGCTTTTTTATTGTTGTTTCCCATCACCTAGAACATATGCAGCCTAATTGTTTAGCCTCAACTTTTCGGAGTCCTATCACTCATTTCTTGCATTATAAGCTTCTAATTTATAAAATTAATTTATAAATGCCATGCTTGTTTGCTCCTCCCTGCCTTTCAACCTATGTTTACCCTGTTGGTCAAGAGTACCTGATAAATGCTCATTTCAAGCCTCTGGGTCACTTAACTCCTCCAGTCTGACATGTATCCAAAATTATGTACATGAGATGTGGATAGATATAGATATGAATATGGATATAGATGTGCATTGTGGTACATTTCAAATGGCGTTTTATTTGCTTGTTCTTAAAACTGGTTTTCACCTCCTCAGAGGATGAGGATACTCATCCTTGTGTCCCCGTGCTAGCATGGTGCCATTACGTTAGGTGGTTTTATGTAGTGGCAAGTAAAGTGGCATTGGAGTCATAAGACACAGTTTGAATCCAGGTGTCTCTGTGGTCGTCCATGTGGCTGTGGCAGATGTTGGTAACAGAGTCAGTTGTCTAGCTTTCCTGCTAACAAAGTCCCCATTTTGTTCAGGGATATGGCAGAGGTTCTTTTATCTCAAGGAAGGTGGCCCCAGCTGCTATCCCAGGAGTGGAAATTATAACTCAGCTGTGGACAATGGGATGAAAGAGGAAGCCTGTGGGGTCTCCAGTATAATTTTGATGTTTCTAGTTCTACTATTGCAACTGAAAAGGCAGATACCTGCTTTCCTCTCCTGGTCAGCAGAGGTATGCCCCTGTGAACTTGACTCAATCAGGTATGTGCACCCACTGCTCTCTAACTTTGGACAGTGAAGAATTCTGATTGGGTGGAGGGGGCAGCAACCACGCCCACTATTCAGAGACAACAGATGGCAGCATCCAGAGCCCAGAACCTGCTGAGCACTTGGTGACAAGTGGCAACAGCAGTGGTGTCCTCTCCCTAAGCTGAGTCACTGGCAGGATTTTGGCCATGATTCTAGCTGGCTATCCTTTCAGTGTTTCTCTCTAGTACACTGAATTATGGCCTCATCCCTCCCCTCTTTTTGTAACCTTCCTTGTCTGTATCTTCCTTATCCATATCTTCCTTTATATCTCATCTGGTTATAAATTCTTTCATAATAAGGATTCTTTGGTTCCAATCACCAGAAGCCTATTCTGGTTTATTAAGCAGAAAAAAAAAAAAAAAGTTAGAAAGGTAGTAGTAACTCACAGAATTGAAAGGAAGGCTGAAAAACCAGATTGGGAAAAAAACAGACTGAGAAGGGCATAGCAATCAAGGTAGTACTGGAGGCTGTGGTGGCAGGGATTCATCTGTAGCCCCTCAGTTCAGTTCAGTGCAGTTCAGTTGCTCAGTCGTGTCCAACTCTTTGCGACCCCATGAATCACAGCACGCCAGGCCTCCCTGTCCATCACCAACTCCCGGAGTTCACTCAAACTCATGTCCATTGAGTCGGTGATGCCATCCAGCCATCTCATTCTCTGTTGTCCCTGTCTCCTCCCGCCCCCAATCCTTCCCAGCATCAGAGTCTTTTCCAGTGAGTCAACTTGTCGCATGAGGTGGCCAAAGTATTGGAGTTTCAGCTTTAGCATCAGTCCTTCCAATGAACACCCAGGATTGACCTCCTTTAGAATGGACTGGTTGGATCTCCTTGCAGTCCAAGATTAGAGCTTAACTCACCAGGAGCCCAGTCTGGGAATGGATCAGTGCTAAGCATTTTATTTTCCAATCACCTAACTCAAAATTGGTCTAACCTAGCTCATGAGCCTGTACTCTTGCTTGGAGACAGCAATCTATCTTGATTGATGGTCTTACCACGGGCCCACAGAAGGAGGAAGGGTATTTCACCAAAGGACATCAGGCTGCTGTTGTCCACAAAGGAGGAAAGTGATTCTAGATAGCCAAAAAATATAAATAAACAACATTTAAATAAACAACAATATAAATAAAAATCATAAATTATTAAATGTATAGATACACAGCACTTTAAAAACATTGTATATATAATCCTGGGTATCTATTCTTTTGTTTCCAAAGATGAAACTCTCTAAATCAAATTAATTTTCATATGATTAAGAAAAGAAAAAAATAACATTGAACGAACTTTGTAACAAGATGAATGGGCTTGTAAAGGGTGAACCATTACTCTTTCTACTCAAGGGCTGGGAGGGACAAAAGTTAATGTCACAGATACCTAGGGTCACTCTAAGATGCTGGGCATCCCAAAGTGCTTTGCAAGAGCATGATACACTCTGAAGTTTGGGTCAGAGAGAAAAACAGAAACTCAGCAGACAGGTAAATACCATGCATTTATTTTGGTGTTTGCAATCTCAGGTAGCTTAGCAGAAATTAAATTTTGCAGTAACTCACCTGAGGCTGTAGAGGGATGATTAGTTTTTCAAGGATTCAGTAAATTTCCTTAAAGCCCTCTGGTTCATTTGGAAGAGAAAATAAATAAATAAAATAGCACGAGAATATTTTGACCACAGTCCTGAAGCTTGAAACCTGATTTAATACCCAAAGGTCACCTCACTCTTTTATTGGAGGGAACATTTCACCTGGTGTTAAGAAGAAGCTGTTGCTGCTGCTGCTGCTAAGTCACTTCAGTCGTGTCCGACTCTGTGTGACCCCATAGACAGAAGCCCACCAGGCTCCCCCGACCCTGGGATTCTCCAGGCAAGAACACTGGAGTGGGTTGCCATTTCCTTCTCCAATGTGTGAAAGTGAAAAGTGAAAGTGAAGTCACTCAGTCGTGTCCGACCCCCAGCGACCCCACGGACCGCAGCCTACCAGGCTCCTCCATCCATGGGATTTTCTAGGCAAGAGTACTGGAGTGGCTTGCCATTGCCTTCCCTTAAGAAGCTACTGGGTAAAAATGAACTGCAATTGGGACAGCCCTGATTGTGGTGGTCTGCTATTTGGGCTGTCTGTCCTCCACAGTTTTGTTTGTACTATACTAAAGAGTTCTGGAATGAAACCTCACGACAGCTGTTTCCCTTGAGAGTTCTCTGGAAATAAGATAGACATCTCATGTGACTGTCCCAGCAAAATGCATTTAAAATCAATAAATACCCCATCTGTTGCCATCCATCCGAGTTCTCCAATCTCTTGTGCTTTCTCTGTGTCCTTTTCACACTGTGTTCTGGCATGTCTGGGGGTTGAAGATATGCCCAGAGCACCCTGGCCCATCTCCCCTAACACAGTAGACCTTTCAAATTGCTTTTGTTTGATGTTTGGGCAATGCATCTCTTTTGTACTGTGTTGAGCAAAGTTGTGAAAGATATTGTTTAAAGGAAGTTACTAGTTCAGGATTTGGAGAGAAAGCTGCTGGGAGAAAGGGGGATTTTAAATTGGATCATAGGAACCAGTGAGGTTTGCTGGCAAAAGTGAGGGCAATGGGGATGGAAAACGGGAGCACTTTATGAGGCGGTGGGGAGTCCAGCTAGTGCTTGAAACTGGACATGAGAGAGAACATGGCCCCTTCTGCAGTCTCCAAAAGTTCAGTGTGTGTGTGAACACAGTGAGTAGTATGTATGTGTGTGTACATGAGTGTGTATATTCATGAGTGTGTGCATATGCATGAGTATATGTTTGAAGGTGTGTCTGGGGGTCTGGCAAAACACCAAGTTAGAGAGATGAAAACCTTATTGGTACGAATCTGGTAATGACTGTGATTTTAGTTCTTTATCCAGAAATTAATAAATTTTCCCACCCCACAGCACCCCTACTCAGTGGACAAATGAAACATTACAACTTCAAAAAGGCTTCAAAAAGCAAAAGCCTTTTCAGGGAACACTTACCAGTCTCCTGTTAGTCTTTGTTTTGAAACATAAGACTTTAAAATCAGACCACCCACTCACTCATTTGAATCTAAAATCTTGAGCCTCCTAGCAACTGAGAGCTGTAGTTGTGTGTCCCTTCTCACTGTGACAGTGTGTTCCAGCCCTCTGCAGGCCTCACCCTGTTGAATTCTGCTCCCTTAAAAAAAAAATAATTATTTGGCTGTCCTGGCTCTTACTTGCAGGATGTGGGACCTAGTTCCCTGATCAGGGATCAAACCCCAGGCCCCCTGCATTGGGAGTGCAGAGTCTTAGCCACTGGACCACCAGGGAAGTCCCTCTGGTCCCTTTCTAACTGACTACTACAGAACTGGCATAAGTAGTTTCCGACATGTGCTAATTTACCGAATTTTTGTGTAAGGTGGCTGCTTGTAACTTATAAATGTATACAACCATTGTATCTATCACTCTCAAAAAAATATAGTTGTGACTTAATGTCTTTGATTAAATTTTTGAAGATCAGTGGTCCTGAGAAGCAAGAAGATTTTCCACAGTTGTTACAGACACACTTACTGGTTGCCTTGCTTACAGGGAGAGTTATGGAATTTTCCTTTCATACGCCTTATCTGGGTTGACACACAACTGAAACATTTTCCTGAAGTAAGAGCGCAAGTCTTCAAGGGGCGCCTGGATGGAGTAGCCATGGTCTGGCTTGTTTTATGTCCTTTCTTGTTTCCTCCTTTTGTTCTTCACGTATTTCTAATTTATGCTATCTCGCTATTTTTTATGTATCCTTTCAAAGCCCCTTAAATCCATTCTGAGACGAGCTAGAATATAAATTTTAAAAAATAAGTAGTAGGAAAAAACATAAAATAAATCATGTACAATATATTTAAAAACAACACAGTTTTTTCAGCACTCAGGGATTTTAGTTCTTTTTATAGTTAAGGGGCTCGAGGCTGAGAAGGGAGGTACGTGGCCTAGTCTCCAGAATATCAATCTCGTATTTCTTTCGCTACATCACAAATTTGAAAAGATGATTTTCTTCTGGAATTTGGAAAAATATCTACAAGCATCTCTCAAGTAAGATACTATGGAAAACAAAAGTGAAAGTGTAGTCGTGTCTGACTCTTTGCTTTTTGAGCTGCATACAGATTTCTCAGGATGCAGGTGAGGTGGTCTGATATTCCCATCGCTGGAATTTTCCACAGTTTGTTGTGATTCACACAAAGGTCTTGGCATAGTCAATAAAGCAGAAATAAATGTTTTTCTGGAACTCTCTTGCTTTTTTGATGATCCAATCAGTGCAGTTCAGTTCAGTTGCTCAGTTGTGTCCGACTCTCTGCGACCCCATGAATCACAGCACGCCAGGCCTCCCTGTCCATCACCAACTCCCGGAGTTCACTCAAACTCATGTCCATCGAGTCGGTGATGCCATCCAGCCTCATTCTCTGTCGTCCCCATCTCCTCAGTGGATGTTGGCAATTTGATCTCTGGTTCTTCTGCCTTTTCTAAATCCAGACTGAACATCTGGAAGTTCATAGTTCGCATACTGTTGAAGCCTGGCTTGGAGAATTTTGAGCATGACTTTGCTAGCATGTGAGATGAGTGCAAGTGTGCAGTAGTTTCAACATTCTTTGGCATTGCCTTTCTTTGGGATTGGAATAAAAACTGATCTTTTCCAGTCCTGTGGCCACTGCTGAGTTTTACAAATTTGCTGGCATATTGAGTGCAGCACTTTAACAGCATCAACTTTTAGGATTTTAAATAGCTCAACTGGAATTCCATCACCTCCACTAGGGTTTGTAGTGATGCTTCCTAAGGCCCACTTGACTTTGCATTTCAGGATGTCTGGCTTTGGGTGAGTGATCACACCCAGGGTTTTTGAACTTCTGTCTTTTGTTTTTAAAGGCAAAAAATATTGTCATGGACACTTGAGAATAGGTTCATTGATGACAGTTTGGAAACATTGATTTAGGTTGTACTTTCCCTGAGAATCAGTATCTGTCTTTGGGAAAGGGTGTGTGTGTGTGTGTGTGTGTGTGTGTGTATACATGCCTTCATGTCACACCACATTGATTCCCTCCTACGCAGTGATTCCATGACCAAAAGCTGGCTTGTAATAATTCCATGCACTCACAGCCCTCTGCTGAGGATGTCACATGAGACCCAGCAGTACATGGAGATGACTTCGCACAGCCCAGCTTCCAGGGGTAAGTGCAGCGAGGCAAGTGCTATAAAAGAAACACCTCAGGGCTGGAGGGGTGAGGAAGTGGATGACTCAAAAACAGAGGGCAGATAAAGCTTAGTTCTTTCCTGAATATACTAGAAAGAACTGACCTTAACAGAGAAGAAAACTAATCTTTGAGCTACAGAAACACATCTCCTTTTAGGGTACAAAAAAAGAGAGGTAAAGATAGGATGACTGCGTGGTGAGTGGAGTCATACACTTTGGACAGCAGTGAGACAGGTTATGGTTCATCTTGCAGACATCAGTGAGGGGTTTACTATCCTCGTCTGAAGCCTCTTCATTGTTGGGAAGGCCAGTAGTAACCAGCACACAATCAAATGCCTCCTGATTCATTATTATCGATTTTGAAGTCACAGTGAAGAGGGTGCACCATGAATATCAGCTCTAACTGGGAGCAGTGGGCATGATAATGACCCCTCAGGCACCTGTCGGAAACAAAGAAGTCTTGATGCCTCCCCTCTGAATTAATAAAATAGCTGAGCAGTCCTGACAAAGCAAACATCCTTTGGAGGAACCACAAAGATGGATTTGTTTGTGGATTATGGGACTTTATCATGTAGCTTGGCTTTACCAAATCTGAGGTATAGTATTCCCACAGAGAGGAAACTGTTTGTTTATGATAGTGAAATGTCATTCTAGCACTTTGGTGGTTTGAAAGACAAATTTATGTTACCCTGTCCTGCTCACACACTATCATAATAAAGAAATTAGGCAATTATCCTTAGCACATTACAGTTCATGTCTTAAGTTTAGCCAAATAACTGTCATTGGTTCATTCTCATTGAGCGAATATTTATTAAATGCCTGCAATGTGCCAGCTGCTACTTGAAGAAGTAGAGATTTAGTCATCAACAAGACAGACAAGGTCCCTGACTATGAAGTATTTTCTACACTGAAAACCAATGAGCTTTTTTAGTCTGATACACAACTGGTTGATTTATTCTCATGTTTACTCATGAAAATTTTTCACTTTTCACAGTTTTTAAAACTTAAATAGAGAACAGTGGGTGAAGAGAAATGATCCTGGGTAAGGCGCAAAAAAAAAAAAAAAAAGTAAAATAAAACAAACCCAAACCTAAAACCAAACAATAAAAAACATGATCCTATTGGCCAACTGTAGCTAGGAGCCTAATTCCTTTCATTCAAGACTGTACTCTTTCAAGGGGCAGTTCCCTAGCTAATCAAAATTTCAAAGGACACAGAAGACCGTTTAATAGGATTATACCTAAACCTGTTATAGATTAAATTCTCTGACTGTTTGACACCCTAGTAACTAGCCCAGATTTGTATTTATGAAAAAAGAGATGATAAAAATTCCCTCTTGATAGAACAGAGCAAACAGAATATCCTGGCCCTCTTCCTTTCCTCAAAAAGAAAGGGGTGGGGAGGGGAACAAGTGCTAAGAAATAGAAATCCCAATGCCAGGGTGCTGTTGGCAAAGTTCAAATGCACCAGGAAAGCACACAGAGAAATGTCCCTCTTGATACAAACCCTCTTCCCCCGCCCTTGCTTCCAGAGGCCCATGGCCAAGATCTAACATATCTCCTTGAACTGCAGAAACAATAAATATCCACCTCCAGGTGACACCAGTGGTTAAGCATGACAGAATTTGAAATAGAAAGCACTAAAAACTCTGCCTCCAGGTTGCAACTACTAATCTTACTGCACCTTCTGAGTGTGAGGACAATGGCAACTGACACTAGAAACCCACCAGCAGGAAAATTATGTGAAGAGAAAAAATACTAACACACATTTCCACCTAAAATGGACGGTACTGGAGGAGAAATAGACTGGATAAAATGAGAAGTAAGCAATATTCTTTAAAACATGATGGATAATACCTTTACATAAACATGTGTTCATTCCCAAACTAATTAACGATCAGACAAAGTTGTCATTCTAATATCAAGAGACAAAGATGTTCATAAATAGAAAACTATGTAAGCAAGAGTTTAAGCAAACAGCTATTCCCGATATCTATAAAAGTCTTAAACTTGTTTCTGTATTGGACTTTTACCTTCTGGGAAGACATTCTACGGCTAATAAAGTGGTTTTCCAAATGATTTTCTAATAAGAGCAAGTCTCCTAGAAGGGTAGAGAGAAGTCTTAAGAGTTAATTCACTTTTAGCTGAGGTTGTTGATTCCTTCTAGATGGTTTATATGTATACAAGTTTAGTATCTAATTCCCATTTGCAGCACTTTTTAACTTGACTTTATATTTATTATTATGAGACACTTTTAACTAATTTATTTACCACTCAATTGATTCTGTGAGCTACCACTGAAAGTATGGATTTTAAAATCCAGTAGAAGCCATTGAAAAGTAAGATGGAAGCTGGTGTTTAGGTGTTCTGATGGGGAGAGAAGGGTACTCTCTGTTCCGCCCTCAAGGGGACAAAACCACAGAATCTGTCACCTCAGAGGATGCTCTGGCCCACCTGCACTTAGTATACATACATTTCTACAAAGATATCTCATCATACAAAAAATACTAGCATTTAACAGGTCATGTTTGCAATAAGCATTCATATTTATTATTTATAAGCATGGATACATGCTCACACTTGCTTAATTTGACTTTCTCATAATTTTAACAAGACAAGCACTAAAATATATTACTATGTACTTGGGAAAAATTTCCCCAAATCTGAGGTGTGACAAAAGCATCCCTGTCCCAAGAAATTACTGTTGCTTCTTCTTTTATGAAGTGTTAACATCTTAGGTTCTGATTCACTCAAACATTTTAGTTCTGCCAGTAATTAACCTCTCTAAACCTCAGTTTCATTAGCTGTAAAATGAGGATAATCATAGTCAGCCTACAGAGTTTTTTAAGAATTACATGAGATTGGCCACATAAAGTGCCTTGGATAGTGCCTTGGGAAAATAGGGCTCAAAACAGGTTAGGTGTTTGGTTCAGTTCAGCTGCTCAGTCGTGTCTGACTCTTTGCAACCCCATGGACTGCAGAATACCAGGCTTCCCTGTCCATCACCAACTCCTGAAACTTGCTCAAACTCATGTCCATTGAGTCAGTGATGCCATCCAACCATCTCATTTTCTGTCTTCCCCTTCTCCTCCTGCCTTCAATCTTTCCCAGCATCAGGGTCTTTTCCAATCAGGTTATGTGTTATTATTACCATAGCTTATCAAATCTAATATGTCAGTGACTGCAAGATGCACCATTATGGAGTATACCACTATGAAACAAATAAAAACACTATCAGTTCAACTATAAAATTACGATGCAGTGCTTTTTCATTATTTAAAATTTTTATTTTACACTTATTAAGATAGTCTTTTTAGATGGAGACATAGGTTCTATTATAAGACATTTATGCATGTATAAAAAGGGAGATATGATTTTAAATGGTTATTTCTAAGTTTCTTCACATTCTGAGTCTGACTCCCTGAATCTTTTTTTGACTCATAATTGGTGATGGCCATGTTTTTCCCATACAGTAACCTCAGAGCATCAAAGGTGCTACAGATGCTGGATCATCTTTCAAGCCACTGATGCTTTTTCTACAAGTTTTCATGCTGGTGCTTCTTGGATCTCACTGAATGACAAGAAGAGGAGGTTTTCATTCATCAGCCAGAATGAATAGTTCTTTTCAAATGACAATTGAATTGCTTGTTGACTAAAACATCAAGGAATTGCCTTCGTGTTGTCACACCATCAGGAATAACAATCCAGTTGACATATACACAGCAATGACACCCAAAATTGGTAAATCAGAATTGATTAAATACAGAATTTTCTGTGTTTACCTTTTCCCCTTTCTCATATGAGTAAAATAAGATGTGTAAATACCTAGAGTCAAAATGAAATAGAAAGTTAGATGCTTTCCTATAAAATGTAAGTATTGATTCTAACAGTGTCCACAAAGATCCAACATTTATTTGTTTATTCACTTACCAAACGTTTATGGATTGTCTGTTCTATGGATACATATTAGGTAAGGTATCAGGGATTCAGAGAGATTATCTTCATCACTAAGACAAAATGATGGATGCAGCTCTTGGGCAATGAGAGAAAGCAAACAGGTAAGCACACAATGAATGTGGTCATAAGAGATGCATGCACAAGGTATACCAGAGTCACAAGGGAGATCCTGATGGATTCTCCTTGGACCAGAGTTGGGGAAAATACAAGTGAGTTTCCAGACCAGTAAAGGAGGAAAGGGCATTGAGGTAAAAGGGGCTTTCCTCAAAGGAAAGGATGTGGCTTATGATTTTTTTCAATTTTATTTTCTATGTCCTATCTGTGTTCCTTGCACTAAAAGGCTGAAAACATCCATTTCTCTTTTTTCTCCTAGGAATTGTTCATTTGTAACTTTAGTCTATTCTCTTCCTGGATTATGTTCATTTTTGACCTGTAAGAACTTTTTACATATTATGAACATTAAGTTATTATAAATTATATATTTGGCAAGCATAGTCTTCCATTCTGACACTCATCTTTTAATTTTGTTAATAGCAAGTTTTATATTCCAACAGTTTAACTATTTCTCCAGTCAGATCTGTCAATACTTTCCTTTACAGTTTTTGGGTTTTAGATTTGATTGTGAAGGCATTCTCTACACTAAGACATATTCTAAAACTTCTTATATATTTTATATATTTTCCTTCATCCTAAGGTGTTTTTTTCACAACAAAGTCTAAAGCTAAAACTTATTTTTAAATATTGCATGTGATTGGTATAATAGTTCCCCTGAAAACGCATATTGAATTTAAACCTACCCTTAGATTTTCTGTTAGCCTTTACCAGATCATTATTAACTTGGAAAATTCTAAGCATACGGCTATTAATAATCCATGCCAACAAAAAAAGTAATGTCACAAATGAAATAAAACTACTCTTTTAGTTTCAAGCATCAGAAATTTCCATCAAAGGAACTTTGGTAAAACAGAAGCTTTTTTGTTTTTTTGGCTTTCATAAAGCAAGAAAAGGATGGGATGGTTCTGTCCTCTGGAATGGGTGGATCTGGGGGTTTAAAAGTCATAAAGATCAAGTCATTTCTGCTGCTCTCTTTGTGCTGTTTTGGTTTTTTTCCTCCAATGGCAGACAGATTTTTCCCATATGGTAGGAGAAATGGGTGCAAAGCATTCCAGACACACATTCCCCCCATTAAGCAACCAGAGAGGGAAATCTGTTTCCCATCAGCTCTAATAAAAACCACATCTCAGGATAGGAGTGTGATTATTCTATCCTTTAGACACAGTTTATTTCTTTCCCAGGCAATGACCCATCACTAGAGTCATCCCTGTGGCCAGGAGGAGTGAGTTCTACGCTTTGACTGAGCGGAACTGGGTCATGTTCCCAGCCCAATGGCCAAAGCAGTAGGATCGGGTAGTAGAAGAATGAGAGTGATCACGAACATAACTGCCAAGAGATCACTAACAATCTGTCTCTCCAATTTGTGATTTGCTACAATACAAGCATTTATATCTCTCTATTCATTATAGTAGATTTTAAGACAAGTTGTTTTTTTCTTTTCTGACTGTCTTCAGTTCAGGTCAGTCACGTCTATCTCTTTATGACCCCATGGACTGCAGCATGCCAGGCGTCCCTGTCCATTGCCAAATCCTGGAATTTACCCAAACTCATGTCCATTGAGTCAGTGATGCCATGCAACCATCTCATCCTCTGTCGTCACCTTCTCCCGCCTTCAATCTTTCGCAGCATCAGGGTCTTTTCAAATGAGTCACTTCTTTGCATCAGGTGGCCAAATCTTCAGCTCAGTCAGTTCAGTTCAGTCGCTCAGTCGTGTCCGACTCTTTGCGACCCCATGAAATACAGCACGCCAGGCCTCCCTGTCCATCACCAACTCCCAGAGTTCACGCAAACTCATGTCCATCGAGTCGGTGATGCCATCCAGCCATCTCATTCTCTGTCGTCCCCTTCCCCTCCTGCCCCCAATCCCTCCCAGCAACGGAGTCTTTTCCAGTGAGTCAACTCGTTGCATGAGATGGCCAAAGTATTGGAGTTTCAGCTTTAGCATCAGTCCTTCCAATGAACACCCAGGACGCTCATATTAAAATTAATTTCCAGAACCTCAATA
Source organism: Moschus berezovskii (assembly GCF_049115385.1). NCBI lineage: Eukaryota > Metazoa > Chordata > Mammalia > Artiodactyla > Moschidae > Moschus > Moschus berezovskii. The sequence goes on from NC_142461.1 coordinate 48,058,054, forward strand.
TACAATAGTTGATTTGAATCTTGAGTTTTCACTATTTGATCCTTAAGACAAGTTGTTTAACCTCACCTAGTTGAAGATTTTTTCATCTGTAAAATGAGGTCTTTGGTTTTATGACGTAAAGAAGGAAGACAATGCAAAAGAAAGAAAGGCGTTTGAGATTCAATATTTGCCACAAATGACTCCTAAATCTACAAATGCATAAGAGGTAATCTCAGCTCAGGGCATCATCTACCTCTATCCTGTACACTCTTCTCTAATCTGTATGTGTTACTTAAGGAAAAGATAGAGCTCAGAATCAGAATTCTCTGTATATGAATCAGAAGCTCTTTCAGGAAAAAGTAATAGAAATCCAAATCAAATTAGGTTAATGGAGTTCTTAAAAAAAGGGATTTGCCAGTCCTTACAACTGCAATGGGGATGGCACAGCACCCAAGGAAAAGCTGCAGCAACCAGGGGCTCAGAAACTGTAACACTGGAACTCAACGCTACCAGTGTTCTGGGTCTATTTTGTTCACTGCTTATCTCTGCTTCTCTTTGCATTTTTACTCACATTATTTTGTAATGGCTGCCAGCAACCTCAGGTTAGCAGCCATAGCCAAAGGGTGTCTTTCCATCCCAAGAAATGACTCTGGTGCTAACAGGGTTATGTGTACACAATTTGAGCCAGCCTCTGTTGGAATGGGAATTGGGCATACATTTATTCCTGTAGCCAGAGAGAAGGCAACTATTAACCGAAAAATGGGGTGGATAGGAAGGAGGGTTGCCAGACTTTGCAAATAAAAAGACATCCTATATTGAATCTGGCAACCTTAGGTGGGAGAGTTTTTTAAAGAGGTAAACTTAACAATCACCACAGCTTGCTCCACTGTTTCCTTAAGAACTTCCCCTTGTGTCCCTTGCCATTTTGATCATACCAGTGAGCAGATTCGCGAGTAGACAGACAACGGCTATCATTTCAGGAATTTGGCTCACTGCTAAGTGTGGAGGGCCTCTGCTAAATTATTGAATCCTCCTTGAAAAATTATTTCTTGGCTTTTCTTAAAGCTAAAGTGACTCTTCCAGAAGCATCTTGGTGACTGTGAGCTGTGCACTTGATCCGAGTCCCAGAGGTCTTGGCCGATCCTCTTGCAATCCTCTCTTGATTTGTAACTTTGGATAACTTGGTAAACTACCCAAGAATTTCATGCATGGTCATTTACAAATGAAGAGTCCTTACCAACTGTGTTTCTGGAGCATAAAGGAGAAGGAGGAGGAGGAAGGAGAAAGAGAAGGAGGAGAAGGAAGAAGGAGAAGATTTGGGAAGCAATGCAAAAGCGCTTTGATAATTGAAGAGCCAGCAACCATCTCCCACAGAGGAGCAGAAAAAGTCAGGCTGTGTTTTAGACAAACAACACATGGTTTGCAGACTGTGAATGGAAGGACCAGACGGAAGTAGCTTGGTGGGGAGCAGTTTCATTGGTCTCATTGAGTGGTTTGGTTAGAACAGTGGAAGCAGACATGGAAAGAACAGAGAGGGTAGAGGATACCTGTTTACACAGTTCAAAGTGAAAAATCAGCGGCAATTAGTGGCTGGTATTTTCCATATTTAAATTCACTCCTGCTTTTAGCTTTAACCAATGACATATGGTCAGTTTTTCCCACTGTCAAGAACCTACAAGCAGCACACACATTGACTTTGTAAAAGACCACATTCAATATTCACTGAAGATATTGTGTAATCTGCAAGTTTGTCATGTTCTCGCCATTTTAATGATGTTTTTAAGGGAAAGCACTTCTCAATGTCCTCTTAATGTTTATTTTTACTGAGGGAGTTGTATGCACAGGATGATTCTACCTTGGTGTCAGTTTAAGTGATTTTTTTAAAAAAAATATGCATGATCCACATTCATTATTTTAGGTTACATGATTCCCATTTTGACCTTACCTCCAAAGAGATGAGGCAGAAAACTGTCAGGTCAGTAGTTAGCTGAACTCTTCCAGACCTGCCTCTCACTTGAACAGGTCAGCCAAACGGTCACAGGATAGGGCAGAACCTCTGCTTCTCCACCTACAGCGGGAGGGCTCTTAGGCTAAGTGGTCCCTCAGCAGACTTCCAAATCTAGTAATATCAGATTCAGTAGCCGAGGAAATAATAACTGAGACCATGAAAAGAAGAAGACTTTTTGTGGAACGTGACCTCTTTTTAAGTAAGCAGCACTCTCACATGTGGATTAAGAATGTAGGTCTTGAAATCTAGCAGACCTGGGTTTAAATTCTGATCCTGACATGTCATATCTTCCTTAGTCCAAACTTTTCTGAGATAGAAAAGAAATACCTGCTCTGTTGTGTCATTATGGGGTATTTCCAGGTGGCCCAATGGTAAAGAATCTGCTGGCCAATTCAGGAGGTGCAGGTTCAATCCCTGGATTGGGACGATTCCCTGGAGGAAGAAATGGCAACCCACTCCAGTGTTCTTGCCTGGAGAATCTCATGGATGGAGGAGCCTGGCAGGGTACAGTCCGTGGGGTCACAAAGAGTACCAAGGAGCAACATGGACACAACTGAACAACTAAGCACAGTGTCATTGTGAGGAGTCCATGAGAAGAGGTGAAGGAAGCTGTCTACAGAGGGTGAAGGCCGTACGTAAATCCTCCAAACCCGGGGGCTAGCACTGCTGTTGATGACATGGTGCATTTTCAGTGTTATTCCAATCACCCAATCATTTGTTCATTCATCCTGTTATTCATTCAAAAATACCATATCTTCCCAAGAATACTGGCATGGGTATGCCCATAGACATGGCCTCTGACCACAGAATTCCCTCCAAGCATTTTTATATTCTCACTTCCTGGCTCCCCACAACAGGTTCCAATTGCAAGAAGCATTTTTCTCACTTCCTGGCTCCCCACAACAGGTTCCAATTGCAAGAAGCATTTTGGAATGGCTATCATTATGGTATCTTTGAAAGTAACCAGCTCCTGGTTTTAATTAATCTTGGCTCCTAACATTTTTTATAACAAGAAAAGTCAGTGAACTCGTGCTGCAGCATTTATTTCCAGAACTGATGTGTTTAGTCATTTGTGTGTGAAACTGCCAAAGGCAGGCTGGGTTACTGTCCCATGGAACATCTGCACAGTGTTTATCATCTTGGCGTTTGAGAACTCCGTCAATACGCGCAGACCCGTGACAACCTCAAGATTCTGTTTCCAAATGTGCCATCGATGAATAACGGCCCAAATGAGCACAATCATTCAGACAACAATTTGGGTGGAGAGTGAGGCTGGGAATTACAATGTGTTTCCAAGTGCTCTGGGGGTAAAAATCCGTTGCTATCATTACAAAACAATACGGTCTTTGGAAGCACAATAATGTGTAGGCTGGCTTTAGAATCAGACAACTTGCTTTTGTTTTGGAAGCACAGATTCAAGTCTAGCCTAGGATAATCACTGGCAGAAGCAGCTTTCTTGATGAAGTCAGTCCCCTGAAAGAACATGTGTCTGTATAACAGACAGTGACTTCTCCTAACCCCCCACCTCAGAAGCAAAGACTGAAAGCTCCTCAACTGAACTCAAGGTTCTTTCAACCCAGAGCACAGTGCCTCAACCCCCACCACTGGTAACTTGAGAAAAATTCAACTTGTGCTGCCTCTGTTAGTGTCCCCAGTGGTTCTATCTCTTTTCAAATGACTCGACTTTTGTCTCCAAATGGTATCTTAGGGGTGTGCAGAGGCACAAAGGCGATTATTTTTGGCTACCTCCTAGAACTCGAGAAACTCCTTCACAGAAGGTTGAAACCATGCCTGGTCATTTAGTCTGACTCGACTTAAAAAGGCATCGGATACAAATAGATTCTGGGAAATAAATCAACTTTAGGCCTTTTACTGCTGAAGGCTTAAAATAATTCCCAAAAAGGCTAATTATGTCTTTCTTTGCTCAGTAGTTGGGCTTAATAATAAGCACCAAGCATATGTCTAAGACTGGACTGCATAACCCATCATAGCCTTCTGTTCAGCGATGAGGGTATTGGTCTGAAAGGAAACTATATACAGAAAGCTTATATATATTAATAGTTGTAGCATGTATTATTGCTAGAAACTATAAATGCAAACCTGGCTTCTAAACATTTCTTTCAACTTACTCATAATCAAAGAAACATAATGTGAAATAACACTAACCATCTATTTTTCATCTATCAGATTAATAGAGATTCTTAAATGATTATCATATGAAGGTGGATTTGATGAAATAAGCACTTTTATATCTTATGGTGAGAATATAAATTGAGATAATCTTTCCAGACAGCAATTTGACAAGAGATACAAGGGCCATAAAAACATTCATATATTTTGATACTATCATTTCATTCCCAGACATCTATCTCAAGGAAGTGGTATAAACCAGGGACAAAGATTTAAATATGAGTGTTCCTTATAACACTATAATAGCCAAATTGAAATGAAAAAAGAATGATTAAGCAAATTATGTACATCTACCATATTCTATGAGACATTATGCAGTAATTAAGAATCATGTTGACAAAATCATGTTCAAAGGCAGAAGGCAGAGGGGGAGTTAAAACAAGATACAGAACAATGGATACACCATGATCTTAACTATGCAAAATAATACACCCAACACATATAGAGATGAAATGGTGTTATTTTTAAAAAATTTATCCATTTCTAAATTTCTGGATAGAAGCTGAAATATGTATTAGTTAGGGATTGGGAGGTTGGAGGGGAAGTGCCTAAGCCACTGTCCTTGGGGAAATTCTGAACCAGCAGAGTAATCCAAATCCACTTGCAAAAAATATTCTGTTTAATATCACTGAAGCCTGCCTTCTCTGAGGGCTGTGGGCTCCTCCACACTTTCAAATAACAAATATTTATGGAGACCCCACTATGTGCCAAAGCACTGTGCTTGGTGAAGGGAAGACAATGTTAAGCAGCAGAGACACAGTTCCTGCCCTCGCAGAGCTTACAGTCTGAGCAGTCATCATCATTTTGCTGTCTCCTGATATTTTTTTCTTAGTAGTAGTAGCAAGTCAGGGATTTGGGAAAGAGATGTCCAGTGGGATATGTGTGGCTAATGGATGCTGGACACAGCAATACTCAGCTGTCAGTTTCCTTTCCCTCAATGAGGTTCCCTGGTGGGATCCTCAAGACATTTAAAGTCTGTTAAACATGACTGCCTTGTGTTGGTTGGGCTATAAGGAATAACAGGAGGGGCTGGTTCCCACACTTTGTAGCAAAGCAGGCATAAGTGGGCAGAAGAAGCCTAACAAAGCACTCATCGGGGATGTGGAGAGAGAAGCACAGAGCTGCTGCCAGTCCAGAGCAGGAGCAAAGGAGAGTAACAACCAGATGTGTTGGTGGAACATATGGAGTATCTCTAGAACACATGAGACAGATGTAAACTCCTAGAAGGGGATCCACTGTCCTTATTTAGCAGACAAGGACATAAACCAATCTGCCCAGTCACAGCAATGAAGAGGAGGACTTCGATCTGAACCCAGGCACTCAGAACTCAGAGCATCCACACAGCTAGCCCTTTTACTGGGCAGCTTGGGAGAAGACAGATGACACAGTTACAGTTCTAACCCCAAGACTGCTCAGTGTCTCAGCTTTTATATGAAATTGAGGGTACAGTTCCTGGGATCTTGAGCCCAAGTATCTGATAGGTGGTGGGACATAAGTCCCAGCTTAGTGCCCTGGGCCACACACTGCACCGACCCATACCCTCACCAACAGAAGGCAGGCCATAGGACTCCACTACTTAGCCATGTGATCTCAGATAAGTTGCTTAAGCTTTTTGACCTTCATTTGTCAATCTACAAAAAAAGGCAGTAATATCCACCTCATTAAACAATGTTTATATATCTTATATATCCTTATTGTTGCACAGGAGACATGAGTTTGATCCGTAGTCTGGGAAGATCCCCTGGGGAAGGAAATGGCAACCCACTTCAGTATTCTTGCCTAGAAATCCCCATGGACAGAGGAGCCTGGTGGGCTACATGGGGTGACCCATGAGGTCACAGAGAGTTGGACAGAGCTTAGAGACTGAACAACAATAATGTATCCTTGGCACAATATCTAGACATAATCAGTTCTCAGTAATATTAGCTATTTGTCCCTATCAGTCATTGGCAAACTTTTTATGTTGGAGGACTCACTTGTCCTCATGTAACTTACCTTCTAGGGGTCAGCAATCTACAGCTTATAGAGTAAATCTGGCCCACTGCCTATATTATAAATAAAGTTTCATTGGAACACAGCCATGTTCATTTATTTACATATTTTCTAAAGGCTGCTTCCATGTTACAATAGCAGAACTAACTAGTTGCAACAGGAACTGTACTACCTGAAAAGCCCAAAATATTTATTCTTTGGTCCTTTACCAAAAAAGTTTGCCAACCTCCACTACAGACACACTAACTACATGGTGTAACAAAACAAATATACAAAATCGGCATTCTTTTGGTCAGGTTTTAGATCTATATCTCTGTTTTGTTTACTTTATGGAAAGCTAAATAAGGTTTATATTTTAGACAAAAAGCATAGCAAACACATAACATACAAATTTAAAAATTGTCATCTTAAAAAAGTCACAAATACACAAAGTCATTTGGCAGGATGTGAAATGTTTAACAAATTCCCCACATCATCTGTCCCTTCATGTGTCATTTCAACGTTGCTGCTGAAGGCTTCTTTCCCAGGCACTGATAGTCTTATCAGGGAGGCAATGATCTATGTTTCAGCCCCTCGGTTCATACGTTTGGGTATCATCTGCCTTTCCCTGAGATGAATCAAAATGAAACATTACAGGCGTGAGAATGGGGAGGTTATGGCTTCCAGAATAAAACAGCAGCCTAGTGATCTATAGAATGTCTCCAAAGGATATTAAATTAATCAGCCACGGATTATTGTGTATTTTTCTGAACATCTGTGAGCTCGTTCTTTAGGGTGTTTGGATGGAGTTTCTACGATGAGATTGGAGCAGGGAGGCCACGGTTACTGTCACACGGATGGCATGTGGTGAGAGATTTCACATGGTCAACAAGGCTCAGCATTCAGTGTCCAGAGGATTCTCTGAGAATAGGAGTACACACGCTTCCGAGGAAAGGAGGCTGTGTTCTGCAATCTGTTTAGAGAAGGCTCAGGTTGGTAGGAATGGAAAATCTATTTCTCCTATTGTGCCCTTTCAGAATCAAACAGCAGCCAAAAATCCCAGAGGTGGGGGGAAAAAAAGAGCTCTTTTTAGAAAGATAATTGAGGGGGAAGGATAGCTGACCCAAAGTGTAGGGCAATTGTACATAGTTACTAAGAAAGTGAGGGATTCCTCCCAAATTAAATTTCACATTAGGTGACAAAGATTACAGACCTAAACTAACCAGAGACTTGAGGGAGTGTGTTTTGGAGGCAAAGAGATGGCTGTGGAGAAGTGGAAACAATTTAGTTTAATGTAAAAAGCTGTTGTGTCTCGAGCATCCATCAAATTAATTGTGACAAAAATTACTTTTCAAGGAGGATACTTAACAGAAAGGCATCGTATCAGGGTTTGGTTAGACAGTACTGCAGAAAGAGAAAATAGTGAATCAGAGAAAGAATAGGGGCTTCGGACTGAGACAGACCTCAGCTTGCAGCCCAGATTAGCCACTCACCCTTGTAGAAGCTCAAAGAAATTACTTTACCTCTCAGAACCTCCCTGTCCTCTCTCTGCAGCCAACCATGCCTTACAGTCCACTCCAGAGAGAAAATGGCAATCCTCAGTCCCGGCCTCCGGCTGTCTGCACTCCCTCCAGCTTCAGGCTCATTTACATCCATATCTTTTCATGCCTTTTTTCTTCCAGGGAATGGAGGGTGTCTCCTCTGGTTCCCTTTAAAGCCACCTTGCTCCTGCCTTTCTCCCTCTCACCTCCTCTTGACCACCCAGTCTCTATATCTCTGGTCTGTACCTCTCTATCCACTCCTTAATCGCACAAGCAAACATTCCTCACCTCTCCCCTAAAACTCTTCAATTCTCCAGTTACCTCCTAATTCAAAAGACACACTGGACTCCCACACTCATTCTCCATCCCAGTACCAGAAATTCTGATTCACTAGATCCAGAGTAGGGCCTGAGGAATGTGTGGTTTGAGAAGATCCTCCGGGCCATTCACTTATTTCCTCCCACCTCCCACCACAACCTGACTCCCAGATGAAAACCCATGCTTTGAATTTAGGCAGGAAGCCCAAGCTAGGCATGGTCATTCACAAGATGCCTGGAGTCACAGCTGTATGCTTTTTCAGCTGCATTAGCTCTGTGCCCTGCTGGGAACCAGATGCATCCATGAAAACTTAGCTCTACCAGGCACCTTCTGTTCTTCCAAAGGAGTCAAGCCAATTGTTTTTGGCTGAGCCAAATACAGAATTGAAAGGGCTCTTTGGGAGATCCTTTGCAGATTTCTATAGCAATTAAGTATTTTCATGTCTAACTTCCCACTCCAATGCTATTATGCATGGGCAATCTGCGTTTGCAGACTCTGACTCTCCAGTCCCAACAAAATCTCCACCAGGTATTTCTGGGAGTTATCAGAGGTGACCCATTAGTGATTTCTGGTATTTTTGTTCTCTCTTCTTGCTCCATCCTCTCTCCCTCAGGTGCTTATATGTTCATCAGTCTCTCCTGAACCTGCTGGACCTGCCAAGGCTTCCCCACAACTCTACTGTTTCCATCCTCTCTTCAGGATGCCACTGCCTTCACTGGACACCACCACCACTTTGGCAAGACCACTCATCCATCCAACAGGTTTGGCTGCCTCCTCCAGCAAACAGAAGGATTCCAGTGTTGATTCAAGGGGAACTTGACTCCCAGGCTGCTGTTGAAGTGGGGAGAAATGTCTCTTTCTCCTTTTAGTGTGAGATTCTCTTACATGAATATCAAAGCATTTACTTACATCATAAAACCAAAGACCTCATTTTACAAATGAAAAAAATCTTAACCCAGGTGAGGCTAAACAACTCCTCTTAAGGATCAAATGGTGAAAACCCAAGTTTCAAATCAATTATTGTGTATTGAGGTTGTGGAAATTAATTTTAATGTGAGCCTGAGATAATCAAAAGAGAGAAGGACAACTTGTATGTCTAAAAATCTAAAGTAATCAATAGGGAAATGTAAAGGCTTGTATGGCTTTTATGATTATTGATTGCAGCAAATCACAGATTAAACAGTCTAATAATTCTGAGGCATTTTTGCCTTCAGAACCAACTGAAGCATCTCCACCAGCCATTTGGTAACAGGGAGCCCAGGCACCTCTTTGCTTTCCTTGGAGACCAACATGTGACCAGAGAGAAGCCTTTCCCAAAGACCTGCTTAAGTTTCCAGTTATATCCAGCATGAACATCAACCCCAACTTCATTATCGCAGGATGACTGTTCTTCAGCCAAGCCTGTGTGCCATTTCCATGCCTCACGCTCACGTAGCAGCAGCGGGCTTTGGACACATGCTTGATCACTTATAATACAAACAGTAGTAACTATTTTGGAAACCTGACAGTTGCTCATCAAATTCTTTTCTAATGGCCTAATATTACGGCCTTAGAAGAACTTATTAAAGGACAATGACCTCATTTGAATCTTTAATTACCTTCCATCTCTTTTATGGATATAAGCACGCAACTTCCTCATAGAACTATCATCATACGAATATGTTCCTTAAGTCCAACAGCTGTCCTTTACTACTGAGGCCCAGAACATTCAAGCACTACTTCTCTGAATAGTTCATCAGTTGAATTATCTGATTTATTTTACACTTTTCAAAACAATAAGCCCCACGTTATGAGGTTTTTCTCTTATTGCTTATGTTGAACTCTGCTGTTCCTCTGGTTATCCCATAACAGTGGACTCAAATTTTCGTTTGGAGGTATGAAATTCTGACTTGGTCAGTTTCCAGAGCGGGGGAACAGGAAGAAAAGGGAAGAGCCATATGACTGCTGATTATAACTTGAGACCTGTTTAATAATAGCTGTATTCTGGTTTGATAAACTTTCTGCTAAATGTCTTTTTTAATAGAAAATGGTTCTGGGGTTTATTCTCAGGTGACAAGTTTACTTTCCAAAATCAGATTAAAAATTAGGTGGGCTGTGTTATTTTTAATTTTTCTTTTGCTTATTTGAATTTTTAACATTTTCATAGAGAAGATAAATTTCTTGTATAACAATAAAACTGTTGTAAAGAAGTGAGGAATATTGTGAACACTTCAGATGACCATGATGACGTTAACCCCGTCAGGGGACTGTCTGGATGGAGTTGCTGCCCAGCCCCAACTCTGAGGGCATCCTTTTAGTGCATTAAAACAAGCTCTGCTGGGTTCATATGGCAGTGTGAATTCAGCTTTGAACACTCACTCTGCTCCGAACATGGATAAACACATGGATAAAACCCAGAGATACAGAAAAAAGAGTACCAAGAAATTCAGCTGACCTAAAAGGTGAGAGTGATATCTTTCTGGTCCAGTCATAGAAGAGAGATTTTTAAAACTTCTCTGTATTTTTTTTAAAAAATAGTGGGGGGTGGAGGGGAAAATAGGTGAGGGAGATTAAGAAGTATAAACTTTTCGGTGCAAAATAAATGAGACATGTATAAAATGCACAGTGTGGGGAATATAGTCAATAAATGTATGATATCTTTGTATGGTGACATATTGTACCTAGACTTAGCATAGTGATCATTTTGAAATGCATAGAAATATTGAATTACTCTGTTGTGTGATAGGAACTAACATAGTGTTACAGGCCAATTATACTTTAAAAACAAGTAAACAAACTCATCTAAAGATCAAATCTGTGGTTACCAGAGGCAGAGGGTAGAGGGAGAGAGAACTGGATGAAGACAGTCAAAAGCTACAAACTAAAAAAAAAAAAAATTATGTTTTAAAATTTGAGATGATTGTAGATTTATGTGCTGCTCTAAGATATAGTCAGGAAGCAACTGTTAGAACTGGACATGGAACAACAGACTGGTTCCAAATAGGAAAAGGTGTACGTCAAGGTTGTATATTGTCACCTTGCTTATTTAACTTATATGCAGAGTACATCATGAGGAACGCTGGGCTGGAAGAAGCACAAGCTGGAATCAAGATTGCTGGGAGAAATATCAATAACCTCAGATATGCAGATGACACTACCCTTATGGCAGAAAGTGAAGAGGAACTCAAAAGCCTCTTGATGAAAGTGAAAGAGGAGAGTGAAAAGGTTGGCTTGAAGCTCAACATTCAGAAAACAAAGATCATGGCATCTGGTCCCATCACTTCATGGGAAATAGATGGAAAAACAGTGGAAACAGTGTCAGACTTTGTTTTTTTGGGCTCCAAAATCACTGCAGATGCTGATTGCAGCCATGAAATTAATAGACGCTTGCTCCTTGGAAGGAAAGTTATGACCAACCTTGATAGTATATTAAAAAGCAGAGACATTACTCTGCCAACCAAGGTCCGTCTAGTCAAGGCAATGGTTTTTCCCGTGGTCATGTATGGATGTGAGAGTTGGACTGTGAAGAAGGCTGATCGCCGAAGAATCGATGCTTTTGAACTGTGGTGCTGGAGAAGACTCTTGAGAGTCCCTTATACTGCAAGGAGATCCAACCAGTCCATTCTAACGGAGATCAATCCTGGATGTTCATTGGAGGGACTGATGCTAAAGCTGAAACTTCAATACTTTGGCCACCTCATGCGACGAGTTGACTCACTGGAAAAGACTCTGATGCTGGGAAAGGTTGAGGGTGGGAGGAGAAGGGGACGACAGAGAATGAGATGGCTGGATGGCATCACCGACTCTGTGGACATGAGTTTGAGTGTACTCCAGGAGTTGGTGATGGATATGGAGGCCTGGTGTGCTGTGATTCATGGGGTCGCGGAGAGTCGGACACGACTGAGCGACTGAACTGAACTGAACTGAAGATATAATGAGTGAGAGCTTACATACCCTTTACTCAGTTCCCCAGACAATACCTTCATAACTATAGTGCAGTATCACAATCAGACCATTGACATTACTATAATCTAGCAATCTTAACCATATTTCATGAGTTCTACATGCACTTATTTGTGTGTATATTTAATAAGATGCAATTTGATATTGCATGTATAGATTCAAGTAATCACTTCCATTGTCCAAATAGAGAAGAGGTCCATCACCAGAAGGATCCCTTTACTGCCCTTTTATGACCACAGGCACCATCCTGCCCACCCATCATTATCTCCTGGAATCCACGAATCTGTCCTCCATCTCTACATTTTGGTCATTTCAAGACTGTCATATAAATAGAAGAATCATAGAGTACCTTTTTGATTTGTCTTTTCAAACTCTGTATAATTCACTCAGGATCCATTCAAGCCGTTGCATGTATCAACTCCTTCTTATTACTGAGTAGTATTACATAGTATGGCTGTACCGCAGTTTATCTTTTCATTCATTGAAGGATCTTTGGATTATTTCTAGTGTTTGACTATTACAAATAAAGCTACTATGATTTATGTATATATTTTGTGTAAATATTGAGTTTTAATTTCTCTGGGATACATGCCCAGAATTTTTGTTCAATCTTTCATACTACATACAAACATAATAGGATGGAATCATGTGTCTCATAGTTCTCACAGCTAGTCTGTGAGTCTGCTCTGGATGACTATCATATTAGAGGCAGAGAAACTGAAATTATCAAAATGATCCACCAGATTACTCTGAATGTAAACTTTGAAGTTTGAATTCTTTCTCATTAAGGCCTTGCTTGTTCTTTAAGGCAGCCCTTTTTATAAGGGAAGTTTTCTCGATACTTGAAACGTGATATTTTTCTGTTACCTCTGAGATTTTTCATCTTAGTTTAGGTACTTACATTTAAAATACATGACTTCTGCACACATTTGGATGTCTCTGATTTGGAAAATGGATCCCTATCCCTTTCTCTTAATGACAAGAGCAGTCTAACCATCTCAGACAATGAGGAATGCATTAGCACCAACTGGGGAAGAGCAGGAAGTCTGTAAACCCGTCAGCAGAAGCTAGCTAGCAGCCAGAAATTCCTCCTCCCCATAAACTGGAAAACAGCTGTCCCTGAAAATTGTTGCTCCAAAGAAGGAATTACTTACACTCTTTTCTTTAACTCAAAAGATCAAGGCCTGGCCGAATGGAAGGCCGAGTCATTTGTCTGTACATTCACAAAGCACAGACTTAGCACACCCGACCTCCAACTGGTTCCATCTTGAAAAAAACAAAACTGGAAACCAAGAACCACCAAACCCTAAACTTCATTATATCTCCTTGGACCATTTCATTTCATTTAAATGGGCCACTCACTGACTGAATTTTTGGCCATGTTTTTCCATGTAGGAAGACGAAAAGACAAAGATTTAAACCTGCAGTCAACAAAACCAAAAAGAAAAAATTCTAAATCCATCAATCCCAAAATGTACATTTCAGAAGATAGGGAGCTGGTCTAATTTAACAGTATGCTAAACAGGTAAATTATTTTATCTTAGAATTAAACTCATCGGCAGTGAAATATGAAGCTTCTACAGTCTGCCTGGAAAAGACAAGAAGTGCTGTGGCTCTCCTGTGAGAGTCATGGATTCAGCTCAGAGTGGGCAGGGGTTCAAATGACCTGAACATGCCACTTTCATGACCCAGATAATCACAATGGTGTGATCACTCACCTAGAGCCAGACATCTTGGAATGTGAAGTCAAGTGGGCCTTAGAAAGCATCATTACGAACAAAGCTAGTGGAGGTGATGGACTTCCAGTTGAGCTATTTCAAATCCTGAAAGATGATGCTGTGAAAGTGCTGCACTCAATATACCAGCAAATTTGGAAAACTCAGCAGTGGCCACAGGACCGGAAAAGGTCAGTCTTCATCCCAATCCAAAAGAAAAGCAATGCCAAAGAATGCTCAAACTACCGCACAATTGCACTCATCTCACACGCTAGTAAAGTCATGCTCAAAATTCTCCAAGCCAGGCTTCAGCAATACGTAAACCGTGAACTTCCAGATGTTCAAGCAGGTTTTAGAAAAGGCAGAGGCACCAGAGATCAAATTGCCAACATCCGCTGGATCATGGAAAAAGCAAGAGAGTTCCAGAAAAACATCTATTTCTGCTTCATTGACTATGCCAAAGCCTTTGACTGTGTGGATCACAATAAATTGTGGAACATTCTGAAAGAGATGGGAATACCAGACCACCTGACCTGCCTCTTGAGAAACCTGTATGCAGGTCAGGAAGCAACAGTTAGAACTGGACATGGAACAACAGACTGGTTCCAAATAGGAAAAGGAGTATGTCAAGGCTATAAATTGTCACCCTGCTTATTTAACATATATGCAGAGTACCATGAGAAACGCTGGACTGGAGGAAGCACAAGCTGGAATCAAGATTGCCAGGAGAAATATCAATAACCTCAGATATGCAGATGACACCACCATTATGGCAGAAAGTGAAGAAGAACTAAAAAGCCTCTGATGAAAGTGAAAGAGGAGAGTGAAAAATCTCAACATTTAGAAAACAAAGATCATGGCATCTGGTCCCATCACTTCATGGGAAATAGATGGGAAAACAGTGGAAACAGTGTCAGACTTTATTTTGGGGGGATCCAAAATCACTGCAGGTGGTGATTGCAGCCATGAAATTAAAAGACGCTTACTCCTTGGAAGGAAAGTTATGACCAACCTAGACAGCATATTAAAAAGCAGAAATGTTACTTTGCCAATCAAGGTCCATCTAGTCAAGGCTATGGTTTTTCCAGTGGTCATGTATGGATGTGAGAGTTGGACTGTGAAGAAAGTTAAGCACTGAAGAATTGATGCTTTTGAACCGTGGTGTTGGAGAAGACTCTTGAGAGTCCCTTGGACTGCAAGAAGATCCAACCAGTCCATCATAAAGGAGATCAATCCTGGGTGTTCATTGGAAGGACTGATGCTGAGGCTGAAACTCCCAATACTTTGGCCACCTCATGTGAAGAGTTGACTCATTGGAAAAGGCCCTGGTGTTGGGAGGGATTGGGGCAGGAGGAGAAGGGGACGACAGAGGATGAGACCGCTAGATGGCATCACCGACTCGATGCACATGAGTTTGAGTGAACTCTGGGAGTTGGTGATGGACAGGGAGGCCTGGCATGCTGCTGTTCATGGGGTCGCAAAGAGTCGGACACGACTGAGCGACTGAACTGAACTGACTGATGCCATTTTCAACAACTAATTCAGATTAAGTGAATTAAATCAACATCCACCTTTCCTGGATTCTGAGTTGGACTTACATATGAATAGAATTGATGCTTGCTGGGCTTCCCTGGTGGCTCAATGGTTAAGAATTCACCTGCCAATGCCAGAGATGCAGGTTCATTCCCTGGTCTGGGAAGATCCCACATGCTTAGCAGCAACCAAGTCCATGAGCCGCAACTATTGAGCCTGTGCTCTAGAGCCCAGAAGCCACAACTATTGAAACCCACATGCCCTAGAGCCTGTGCTATAAAACAAGAGAAGCCACCGCAATGAGAAGCCCAAGCACTGTAATGAAGAGTAGCCCCCTACTCACTGTGACTAGAGAAAATCTCACATAGCAACGAAGATTCAACACACAAAAAATAAAATTATAAATAAAAAAATTAATCCTTCTCAATGAGATGAGATTTCATGTAATAAATTTAAAAAAAGACAATAATACCTAATACTGATCAGGTGCCAGCATAGGGTTAGCTTCACAGGGATTATTTCCTTGGATCTTCAAGATAATCCTATGCTTCTGACTGCTGACAAGTGTTCAGTCGTGTCCAACTCTTTGCGACTCCATGGACTGTAGCCTGCCAGGCTCCTTTGTCCATGGAATTTTTCCAGGCAAAAATACTGGAGTGGGTTGTCATTTTCTACTCCAGGGGATCTTCCCCAATCAAGGATTGAACCTGCTTCTCTTGTGTCTCCTGCACTGGCAGATTCTTTACTACTATCACCACCTGGGAAGGTAGATACTGTTATCCCTATTTGATAGCTTAGGAAACTGAGACTTAGAGAAGGTAAGAGACTTGATTACGATTTCATTGCTATTAAGTGATGAATATAAGATTCAAATCTTTACCAAAGTTCGAGTTCTAAACCAACAACCAGAGACTACCCAGGTTAGTAAGAGACCAAGCACAGATCTTCTAGACTCCAATTTCCATTTTTGAGTCACTACAAGATAAAGCAAATGAACTATAAAATAAATATCTTTGAAATGAATCCCATATTAAAATTAAAACAATATTCAAAGGAGAGCAGAAAGGGAGATGGTATCTATGGTACCTCGTGTGGATCTTATAGTCACGACATAAAAGAAGATTGGATTGGCCTTGAGCAGGGAAAGGTAGTGAAAGTGATGGTAAAGGAAAATCAGCCAACCAAATGCCTTGAGTTACTTGACTGGTGTGGTTGAAAATATCACATGCTCGTCATGATCAACTAACAGAAAGATGGCCTGGATTTTGAATCCTCAAATCCTTACATGAGAGGTGAACATGTGCAGGCTACATTCTAAATAAAGTTATATGTCTTATTACAATGATGGTTGGGACCCCAAAGCCCAATGTGTTCTTTTGGTGAGGGGGGATAGGCCACCATGAACCTGGCTTCCAGTTGACCTTATAATAAAAGCAAAGCAGGAGATAGTCCTGGGCCTTCCCATTGCCTGTTACAAACCAGTCTTTCCTGGCTGTCTGCCAAAAATGAGAGCTTGTAGATTTCACATATCTCCTTGGAGTTTTCCCTTCAGTCCTTAGCATTACTTTATAAATGAAGGAAAAGATGCACAAGAAAGCAGCCAAATTATGTCCTTGTCTTATTCCCAAGTGCGTATCTTTTGGCTTGAGAAAGAAAGCTTTGTTCTTTTCTTCAGGTAAGTGTTTAATCATTCCCTATTAACCCTATGGGTGAAAAAGGGATTTGTATCATAGACTTATGGAGATGGTCAAATGCATGGCACCTAATGTAGGGAGGAATTAGAGAAGGCGAGGTTCAGAAAAAGAAAGAGACCGGCACTTTACAGGACAGATCACCTTTAATGAGGTGAGAAGGGGCAGCAGTCAGATTAGTGAGCCGCTGTACTAACCCAAGAAAAGAGTAAGTATATATAGGCATATATGTGGAAAGCTACTGTCTTAAGGGGGCCTGTTCTCCAAGGTTATCTTAGAGAAGATAGTTATCTCTTGCTGGGGCAAGGAATTTTGGAGATCAGCCAGAGGCTGGACCGGCTGGGAGCTGGGCGTAATCAACCTTAATTTCCATTTTTTCCTTTGGGTGAGAGAGTTGTTTGTTTTGCATAGAATGGTGGGGAGGACCTGGAGGGGAGTTTTAACTCCAGGCTATTTTGAGCCATGTAACCATGTAACTTTCCTTCACCTAACACCACACAGCATTCTATCAGTCATATATACTCCCTTGGACTGCAAGGAGATCCAACCAGTCAATTCTAAAGGAAATCAGTCCTGAACATTCATTGGAAGGACTGGTGCTGAAGATAAAACTCCAATACTTTGGCCACCTGATGTGAAGAACTGACTCATTGGAAAAGACCCTGATGCTGGGAAAGATTGAAGGAGGGAAGAAAAGGGGATGACAGAGGATGAGATGGTTGGATGGTGTCACCAACTTGATGGACATGAGTTTGAGTAAGCTCCAGGAGTTGGTGATGGACAGGGAACACTAGCATGCTGTAGTCTGTGGGGTCTCAAAGAGTCAGACATGACTGAGTGGCTGAACTGAACAGATATACTCCCAGCCCAGGAGAGGAGGACACCACACACCACATATGGTCATATGGGGACAGAGTGAATGATCTGGGGGGTATGGGAAGCTGCTTTAACAGTATTAAAAGAGTGACAGGCCCCCTGATTTCCATGGGAGCATGTTATTGGCTTATTTGAGTAATTGCATAGGCAGAAAGGGAACTACAACTTGCTACTCAGGGATGACTGCCTCTGTGCCTCTTTCCCATGATAAGGCTAGAAGACCTTATCCATGGGAAGGGAACTTGTGGTTAGCCCATTAGAGGCCCTCTTTGTTTCCCTTGAATGTCAAGATGCATCTGCCAGGTGTTATACCACAATAGGACACGTTCTTAATGGAATAAACCAAACCAGAGTAGGACTATACAAATTTTGGTTTGTGTATGTCCTTCCTTATTCAATTCACATGCCCTTGAAGTAAAGAACATACCTGTCCTTCCCTATTTTTTCCCCTCCATGAAGCACTGGAAAGCAATTTGTCATTTTTGATGGAACACCTCAGTAACTGGAAACCTGATCAGTATTATTGTTTGAAGAAGTGTTTTTATTTGATCAAATGTTGGTGTCCAAGTTTTTATTGATTTACCAAATAGTTATAGAAACTCTAAGTAGAGACCTATTTGGTAAATTAATTAAAAAAAAACTTGGACACCAACATTTGTTCAAATAAAAACACTTCTTCAAACAATAACACTGATCAGGTGTCCAGTTACTGAGGCTCAGTCTCTGTGGGGCTTCTGGGTCCTGGTGCACACAAGGTTTCTATGAGCCCTTCAAACATCTCTGGTGGGTGGGGGGTTTGACTCTAAACGTGATTTCGTCCCTCCTACCATCTTGTTGGGACTTCTCCTTTGTCCTCAGACATGGGGTATCTTTTTTGGTGAGATGCAACTTTTCTTGTCAATGGTTGATCAGCAGTGAGTTGCAATTTTGGAGTTCTCACAGGAGAAGATGAGCTCATGACCTTCCAGTCCACTATCTTTATCCTACCTATCCAATCACAGAAAACTAACCAAACTGATCACATGGATCACAGCCTTGTCTAACTCAATGTAACTATGAGCCATACCATGTAGGGCCACCCAAGATAGGGTAATGGTGGAGAGTTCTGACAAAACATGGTCCATTGGAGAAGGGAATGGCAAAACCACTTCAGTATTCTTGCCTTGAAAACCCCATGAACGGTATGAAAACGCAAAAAGATATGATATTGAAAGATGAACACCCTAGATCAGTAGGTGCACAATATGTTACTGGAGAAGAGTGGAGAAATAACTCCAGAAAGAATGAAGAGGCTGAGCCAAAGCAAAAACAACACTTTGGATGTGACTGGTGATGGAAGTAAATTTCGATGCTGTAAAGAGCAATACTGCATAGGAACCTGGAATGTGAGGTCCCATGAATCAAGGTAAATTGGAACTGGTCAAACAGGAGATAGCAAGAGTGAACATCCACATTTTAGGAATCAGTGAACTAAAATGGACCAGAATGGATAAATTTAATTCAGATGACCATTATATCTACTACTGTGGGCAAGAATCCCTTAGAAGAAATGGAATAGCTCTCATAATCAACAAAAGTGTCTGAAATGCAGTACTTGGGTGCAATCTCAAAAAAGACAGAATGATCTCTGCTCATCTCCAAGAAAGCTATTCAATATCACAGTAATCCAAGTCTATGCCCCAACCAGTAATGCTGAAGAAGCCGAAGTTGAAGTTCTATGCTGACCTACAAGACCTTCTAAAACTAACACTAAAAAGAAGATGGTCTTTTCATCATAGGGGACTAGAATGCAACAGTAGGAAGTCAAGAGATAACTGGAGTAGCAGGCAAGTTTGGCCTTGGAGTACAGAATGAAGCAGGGCAAAGGCTAATAGGATTTTGCCAAGAGAACACACTGGTCATAGCAAACACCCTCTTCCAACAACACAAGAGAAGATTCTACACATGGACATCACAGATGGTCAATAACTGAGCTCAGATTGATTATATTCTTTGCAGCCGAAGATGGATAAGCTCTATACAGTCAAGAAAAACAAGACCAGGAGCTGACTGAATCTCAGATCATGAACTCATTATTGCCAAATTCAGACTTGAACTAAAGAAAGTAGGGAAAACCACTAGATCATTCAGGTATGACCTAAATCAAATCCCTTATGATTATACAGTGGAAGTAAGAAATAGATTCAAGGGATTCGATTTGACAGACAGAGTGCCTGAAGAACTATGGATGGAGGTTTGTGACATTGTACAGGAGGCAGTGATCAAGACCACCCCCAAGAAAAAGAAATGCAAAAAGGCAAAATGGTTGTCTGAGGAGGCTTTACAAATAGATAAGAAAAGAAGAGAAGCAAAAGGCAAAGGAAAAAAGGAAAGATATACCCAACTGAATGCAGAGTTCCAAAGAAAAGCAAGGAGAGATAAGAAAGCCTTTCTCAGTGATCAATACAAAGAAATAGAGGAAAACAATAGAATGGGAAAGATTAGAGATCTCTTCAAGAAAATTAGAGATAACAAAGGAACATTTCACGCAATGCATGGGCACAGTAAAGGACTGAAACTGTATGGACCTAACAGAAGCAGAAGGTATTAAGAAGAGGTGGCAAGAATACACAGAAGAATTGTACAAAAAGATCTTAATGACCAAGATAATCACAATGGTGTGATCACTCACCTAGAACCAGACATCCTGGAGTGCGAGGTCAAGTGGACCTTAGGAAGCAT
Source organism: Moschus berezovskii (assembly GCF_049115385.1). NCBI lineage: Eukaryota > Metazoa > Chordata > Mammalia > Artiodactyla > Moschidae > Moschus > Moschus berezovskii. The sequence continues at coordinate 48,078,539 of NC_142461.1, forward strand.
CACACGAACAAAGCTAGTGGAGGTGATGGAATGCCTGTAGGGCTATTTCAAATCCTAAAAGATGATGCTGTTAAAGTGCTATACTCAATATGCCAGCAAATTTGGAAAACTCAGCAGTGGCCACAGGACTGGAAAAGGCCAGTTTTCATTCCAGTACCAAAGAAAGGCAATGCCAGAGAATGTTCAAACTACTGCATAATTGCACTCCTCTCACACACTAACAAAGTCATGCTCAAAATTTTCCAAGCCAGGCTTCAACAGTACATGAACTATGAATTTCAAGCTTGATTTAGAAAGGCAGAGGAACCAGAGATTAAATTGCCAACATCTGTTGGATCATCAAAAAAGCAAGAGAGTTCCAAAAAAAATCTACTTCTGCTTTATTGACTATGCCAAAGCCTTCGTGTGGATCACAACAAACTGTGGAAAATTCTTCAAGAGATGGGAATACCAGATCACCTCACCTGCATCCTGAGAAATCTGTATGCAGGTCAAGAAGCAACAGTTAGAACTGGACATGGAACAACAGACGGTTCCAAATTGGGAAAGGAGTATGTCAAGGCTGTATATTGTTACCCTACTTATTTAACCTATATGCAGAGTACATCATACAAAATGCCAGGCTGGATGAAACACAAGCTGGAATGAAGATTGCTGGGAGAAATATCAATAACATCAGATATGCAGATTACACCACCCTTATGGCAGAAAGTGAAGAAGAACTAAAGAGCCTCTTGATGAAAGTGAAAGAGGATAGTGAAAAAGCTGGCTTAAAGCTCAACGTTCAGAAAACTAAGATCATGGCAACTGGTCCTATTAGTTCAGTTCAGTTCAGTTCAGTCGCTCAGTCGTGTCCGACTCTCCGCGACCCCATGAATCACAGCACGCCAGGCCTCCCTGTCCATCACCAACTCCCAGAGTTCACCCAAACTCATGTCCACAGAGTCGGTGATGCCATCCAGCCATCTCATTCTCCGTCATCCCCTTCTCCTCCCGCCCCCAACCTTTCCCAGCATCAGAGTCTTTTCCAGTGAGTCAACTCGTCGCATGAGGTGGCCAAAGTATTGCAGTTTCAGCTTTAGCATCAGTCCCTCCAATGAACATCCAGGATTGATCTCCTTTAGAATGGACTGGTTGGATCTCCTTGCAGTATAAGGGACTCTCAAGAGTCTTCTCCAACACCACAGTTCAAAAGCATCGATTCTTCGGCGATCAGCCTTCTTCACAGTCCAACTCTCACATCCATACATGACCACGGGAAAAACCATTGCCTTGACTAGACGGACCTTGGTTGGCAGAGTAATGTCTCTGCTTTTTAATATACTATCAAGGTTGGTCATAACTTTCCTTCCAAGGAGCAAGCGTCTTTTAATTTCATGGCTGCAATCAGCATCTGCAGTGATTTTGGAGCCCAAAAAAATAAAGTCTGACACTGTTTCCACTGTTTCCCCATCTATTTCCCATGAAGTGATGGGACCAGATGCCATGATCTTTGTTTTCTGAATGTTGAGCTTCAAGCCAACCTTTTCACTCTCCTCTTTCACTTTCATCAAGAGGCTCTTGAGCTCCTCTTCACTTTCTGCCATAAGGGTAGTGTCATCTGCATATCTGAGGTTATTGATATTTCTCCCAGCAATCTTGATTCCAGCTTGTGCTTCTTCCAGCCCAGCGTTCCTCATGATGTACTCTGCATATAAGTTAAATAAGCAAAGTGACAATATACAACCTTGACGGACACCTTTTCCTATTTGGAACCAGTCTGTTGTTCCATGTCCAGTTCTAACTGTTGCTTCCTGACCTGCATACAGGTTTCTCAAGAGGCAGGTCAGGTGGTCTGGGATTCCCATCTCTTTCAGAATGTTCCACAGTTTCTTGTGATCCACACAGTCAAAGGCTTTGGCATAGTCAATGAAGCAGAAATAGATGTTTTTCTGAAACTCTCTTGCTTTCTCCATGATCCAGCGGATGTTGGCAATTTGATCTCTGGTGCCTCTGCCTTTTCTAAAACCTGCTTGAACATCTGGGAGTTCACGGTTTATATACTGCTGAAGCCTGGCTTGGAGAATTTTGAGCATGACTTTACTAGCATGTGAGATGAGTGCAATTGTGCGGTAGTTTGAGCATTCTTTGGCATTGCCTTTCTTTGGGATTGGAATGAAGACTTACCTCTTCCAGTCCTGTGGCCACTGCTGAGTTTTCCAAATCTGCTGGCATATTGAGTGCAGCACTTTCACAGCATCATCTTTCAAGACTTGAAATAGGTCAACTGGAATTCCATCACCTCCACTAGCTTTGTTCGTAGTGATGCTTTCTAAGGCCCACTTGACTTCCCATTCCAAGATGTCTGGCTCTAGGTCAGTGATCACGTTATTGTGACTATCTTGGTCGTGAAGATCTTTTTTGTACAGTTCTGTGTATTCCTGCCACCTCTTCTTAATATCTTCTGCTTCTGTTAGGTCCATACCATTTCTGTCCTTTATCGAGCCCATCTTTGCATGAAATGTTCCCTTGGAATTTCTAATTTTCTTGAAGAGGTCTCTTGTTTTTCCTAGAGACGCCGGCCCAGGCGGCGCAGATGCGACGCGAGAGACGCCGGCCCCGGCGCAACGAACAACACAAAGAGGTGCGGCCGTGAGGAGGTACCCCACGCCTGAGGCCAGGGCCAGCGGCTGAGAGGAGCTACCCCACGTCCAACAGGCGGTGGCTGCGCAGGCGCACGAGGGCTGAGAGGAGCTACTCCGCGTTCAAGGTCAGGAGGGGCGGCCTTGAGGAGATACCCCTCGTCCAAAGTAAGGTACAGCGGCTGCACTTTGCTGGAGCGGCTGTGAAAAGATTTTCCAGGACCAAGGTAAGAGAAACCCAAATAAGACGGTAGGTATTGCTAGGGGGCATCAGAGGGCAGACAAACTGAAATCATAATCACAGGAAACTAGCCGATCTGATCACATGGACCACAGCCGAATGTGGTCCACTGGAGAAGGGAACGGCAAACCACTTCAGTATACTTGCCTTGAGAACCCCATGAACAGTAACAAAGGGCAAAATGATAGGATACTGAATGAGGAATTCCCCAGGTCGGTAGGTGCCCAGTATGCTACTGGAGATCAGTGGAGAAGTAACTATAGAAGGAATAAAGGGATGGAGCAAAAGCAAAATCAATACCCAGTTGTGGATGTGACCAGTGATAGAAGCAAGGTCCGGTGCTGTAAAGAGCAATATTGCATAGGAACCTGGAATGTTAGGTCCATGAATCAAGGCAAATTGGAAGTGGTCAAACAGGAGATGGCAAGAGTGAACATTGACATTCTAGGAATCAGTGAATTAAAATGGACTGGAATGGGTGAATTTAACTCGGATGACCATTATATCTACTAATGTGGGCAGGAATCCCTTAGAAGAAATGGAGTAGCCATCATGGTCAACAAAAGAGTCCGAAATGCAGTACTTGGATGCAATCTTAAAAATGACAGAATGATTTCTGTTCGTTTCCAAGGCAAACCATTCAATATTACAGTAATCCAGGCCTATGCCCCAACCAGTAACGCTGAAGAAGCCGAAGTTAATCGGTTCTATGAAGACCTACAAGACCTTTTAGAACTAACACCCAAAAAAGATGTCCTTTTCATTATAGGGGACTGGAATGCAAAAGTAGGAAGTCAAGAAACACCTGGAGTAACTGGCAAATTTGGCCTTGGAGCACAGAATGAAGCAGGGCAAAGGCTAATAGAGTTTTGTCAAGAGAACACACTGGTCATAGCAAACACCCTCTTCCAACAACACAAGAGAAGACTCTACACATGGACATCACCAGATGGTCAACACCGAAATCAGATTGATTATATTCTTTGCAACCAAAGATGGAGAAGCTGTATACAGTTAGTGAAAACAAGACCAGGAGCTGACTGTGGCTCAGATCATGAACTCCTTATTGCCAAATTCAGACTGAAATTGAAGAAAGTAAGGAAAACCACTAGACCATTCAGATATGACCTCAATCAAATCCCTTATGATTATACAGTGGAAGTGAGAAATAGATTTAAGGGACAAGATCTGATAGAGTGCCTGATGAACTCTGGACGGAGGTTCGTGACATTGTACAGGAGACAGGGACCAAGACCATCCCCATGGAAAAGAAATGCAAAAGAGCGAAATGGCTGTCTGAGGAGGCCTTACAAATAGCTGTGAAAAGAAGAGAGGCGAAAAGCAAAGGAGAAAAGGAAAGATATAAGCATCTGAATGCAGAGTTCCAAAGAATAGCAAGGAGAGATAAGAAAGACTTCCTCAGTGATCAATGCAAAGAAATAGAGAAAAACTGGTCCCATTACTTAATGGCAAATAGATGGGGAAACAGTGAGAGACCATGTTTTCTTGGGCTCCAAAAATCACTGCAGATGGTGATTGCAACCATGAAATTAAAAGACACTTGCTCCTTCAAAAAACAACCATGACCAACCTAGACAACATATTAAAAAGCAGAGACATTACTGACAAACGTCCATCTAGTCAAAGCCATGGTTTTTCCAGTAGTCATGTATGGACGTGAGAGTTGGACCATAAAGAAAGCTGAGTGCCAGAGAATTGATGCTTTTGAACTGTGGTGTTGGAGAAGATTCTTGAGAGTCCCTTGGACTGCAAGGAGATCAAACCAGTCAATTCTAAAAGAAATAAGTCCTGAATATTCATTGGAATGAGTGATACTGAAGATCAAACTCCAACACTTTGGTCACCTGATGCGAAGAACTGATTCATTGGAAAAGACTCTGATGCTGGGAAAGATTGAAGGCAGGAGGAGAAGGGGACAACAGAGGATGAGATGGTTGGATGGCATCACCAACTCATTGGACATGAATTTGAGCATGCTCCGGGAGTTGGTGACGGACAGGGAAGCCTGGTGTGCTGTAGTCCCTGGGGTGCAAAGAGGTGGACACAACCGAGCGACTGAACTGAACTGAACTTCAGTCACTGGCATAATATTAATATTCTAGGAAGAGTCTGTCTGGCACATCTTGAGTCTTGGCTAAGGGAAGAGGACACATTGATCAAACACTCTACCCAATTTGCAACATGTTAGGGACAATTTCTCAAAGGAAAATCAAATGACTTTTCACCCTAAGAAAGGAAAAGGAATTCTGAGCAAGCAAATGAAACAAAAAGAGAGATTTATTTCTAGAGATATTTTATTACCTTATATGAATTAGAAAATCAATGATTATCAAATGAAAGAGGTAAATCATACTTTAACTCATTTATTGTTCTTTGTGTTTTATCATTTCTGCTTGTGTATATACTTTCTCATTTTACCAAAATGAAGCATCTTCAATGCCTCAATAGCTGGTTGTAGAATAGACTTGTTATGGATTGAATTCAAATGGGTCAATCTGCCTTTAAGCCTTACCTCTTACTCCAACTGCAAGAATGGGTCTTTTTTATTTTTTTCACAAAGAAGTAGGTATAAGAATGGACCAGTGAAAACTCAATATGTTGAGTGATCTAAAAACTACTTAATGAAAGCATTTTTTCTCTTTTTTTGGTTCTACCATGCAGCATCCAGGATCTTAGTTCCCAGACCAGGGATCAAATCCACACTCTCTGCAATGGAAGCATGGAATCTTAACCACTGGACCACCAGAGAAGGCCCTAATGAAAGTATATTATGTGCACATTGCAGTGCTAGACTCCTGGGCAGTAAAAAGATAACAATGAAAAGTAGAATTGCCTGAACTGAACTGAACTGAAGGAGTTTACAGTGAGCGTGCTGCTGCTGCTGCTGCCAAGTGCTTCAGTCGTGTCCGACTCTGTGCGACCCCATAGATGGCAGCCCACCAGGCTCCGCTGTCCCTGGGATTCTCCAGGCAAGAACACTGGAGTAGGCTGCCATTTCCTTCTCCAACGCATGAAAGTGAAAAGTGAAAGTGAAGTCGCTCACACATGTCCGACTCTTCGCAACCCCATGGACGGCAGCCCACCAGGCTCCTCCATCCATGGGATTTTCCAGGCAAGAGTACCGGAGTGGGGGGCCACCGCCTTCTCCTACAATGAGCATATGCACACACAACTAAGTGAAAGTTCAAATAACAAATATGTAGCCCAGATATCAGCAGAAATTCCACATTCCTTTCTTCTAAAGTTTCCTGAAGAATCCCAGAGGCTTGTGTACTCAAGGTCACTTTAGAATCTCAGTGTCTGCCACCCCTGGAATCTTATTTTCACTTTTCTTTCTGCCCTACAATTGGTTCCTTTCTCTGTTCTGTACCAAATCAGAAACTTGTTCAGTCACTAAGTTGTGTCTGACTCTTTGTGACTCTATGAACTGCAGCATGCCAGCTTCCCAGTCCCCATCCTTCACTACAAAAAAGGGCATATTTGAATATCACAAATTTCACTCAAACTTTGGAGAAAAGAACAAGACACATCACAGAAGAGTTAATAGGTTAAAAAGCATTCTATTTCTATAGTTTTAATAGTCCTTGGGACTTTTCCAATAATTAAGGGCCCCAGCAGCCTGCTAGGTATTTTAGATCTCTCCTCTCATTCTTTGTCAGTAATTTGTCCCATGTCACTATACCAAGCAATTTGGCTTTCCTTAATTCAGCCCCAGTCCTCAGTTGACACATCCCAAGCAGTTAGACAATGGCTCATCTGCTTCTTCATTGGAATATACAAGAGATATAGACCAGAATAAATATTTTTTCTCCCAGGGATATTAATCTTGCCACCCATCCTTGTGAGTTAGGAGTGGGAGCAGAAATGGTTATAATTAGTTTAGACTTTAAATAACATTTTTCTTTCTGTTACAATTGCTCTATGAAGGCCCACAAGTGAGAGACGTTTGAGAGTCCAAGTGGTAAGGAAGGGTTTTGAGGGAAAGACTAAGAATTGAACTCATGACTATGACTTAAAAATGCAGCAATGAAGTTTAAACTGAAAACTTCATATGAAATTTTTCTTAAAGTGAAGTCGCTTAGCCATGTCCAACTCTTTGCAACCCTATGGACTGTAGCCTACCAGGTTCCTCTGTCCATGGGATTTTCCAGGCAAGAATATGGGAGAGGGTTGCCATTTCCTTCTCCAGGAGATCTTCCCGACCCAGGACTTGAACCCAGGTTTCCTGCATTGTAGGCAGGCGTTTTACCATCTGAGCCACCAGGGAAGTCATATATCTTTCATTCCCAAGTCCCATCAATGTGTCATAAGTAATTTCAAAAGAAGAACAAACCTCCTGCAGTGAGGAAAAACCAGGAGTGGTACCTTCAGGTAAGTAAAGAACTTCTAGAAGATATAAAGTGAATGGACTTCCCTGGCAGTCCAGTGGTTAAAACTATGCTTCCATTGCAGGAGATAAGGTTTTGATCCCACATGCCACGTGGCCCAAAAAAAAGAAAAAGAAAAAATTCTTAAACTGAATAAAATGTCAACTTTAAAAAAAGAAGTTAAAAGAAATTTTAAAACAAGCAAACAGAAAATGCCCCCAAAGGTGAAGAACCTGCAGCCCCAAGTATTTGAAAGAGAGGAATGTTCCCCATGAGAAAACAAAAGCACGAGAGAAAAAAAATGTTTTAAAGAGGAGGAGAAGAAGAAAAAGTAGATTTTCCAGAAGAATCTTGAAATCCTCAGATCAAAGACAGTAAGAAGTAAAGGAAGAAACTGGCGATGGGGTGCTAGGCTGGGTGAATAATTAAAGACTTACAGAACAGCTGCACCAGTTTCCTGCTCTCAGAGTTGCAGGCTCTGTTATTTGACCTAAGATATAGGCTTCCACGGAGAAGGCAGTGGCACCCCACTCCAGTACTCTTGCCTGGAAAATCCCATGGATGGAGGAGCCTGGTAGGCTGCAGTCCATGGGGTCGCTAAGAGTTGGACACGACTGAGCGACTTCACTTTCACTTTTCACTTTCATGCATTGGAGAAGGAAATGGCAACCCACTCCAGTGTTCTTGCCTGGAGAATCCCAGGGACGGGGGAGCCTGGTGGGCTGCCATCTATGGGGTCGCACAGAGTCGGACACGACTGAGCAACTTAGCGGCAGCATAGGCTTCCACTGGCCAGATAAATGAAAAATCTGATACAGAGCTTTTCCAAGATGGTTGTTGGGACCAGAAAAGCAGGAAGCCTCCTAGGTAATATATGATCACTATGCAATTCCCTTGGGAAAAGTAACAACCTACACATCTTTTCCTCTGCTTCCTTTATGAGTTATCAAAGGAAAGGGGGTTCTATTCAGAACCTATCACTGCCAGAGAAACAGGGATTTTCATTCAGGTTAGGGAAACGCACTCCAGCTACCAATCCAGGTCATTCATAAATATGAATATACAGCCAACAACCACCAGTCATTTGAAGGAACTGAGTAACATGAAAGAGAGAGAGCAAGCTCAGAGAGTGGAAGAACTAATTCCTAAAGAAGCAAGTTAATAGAAGAAACAAAAGAGAGTTAAGAGCATGTCATACCCAAAAGAAGAACAGATGGCTGTGAAAAAGAATCTATCAGAATCCTTGGAAATTAAAAATATGATCACCACAATAAACAACAGATGGCCCAAATAACGGAATTTACATAGCCAAAGACAGAGTTAGTAAATGAAAATATCTGGCCAATGAAATCTGAGTGTGCAGTAAAAAATAAGATGAAAATAGGTACAAAATTAAGACAGGAAAGAGAGTTACAGGAGATGCAACATTCATCTAATTGGAGTTCTAAAAGGGAAGAAAGACCAAGAAAGAATAACCAAATAAGCAATTATGGAAGCACATGAAAAAAATGTTCAACATCACTAACCATTAGAGAAATGCAAATGAAAACCACAGTGAAATACCACTTCACATCAATTAGGATGGCTATTATTAAAAACACAAAACAAAATGGAAACAACAAATGTTGGCGAGGATGTGGAAAAATTGGAACCCTCATGCATTGCTAGTAGAAATATAAATGATACAGCTGCTCTGGAAAACAGTATGGTGGCTCCTCAAAAAAGTTAAACATAGAATTATATGATCAAGAAATTCCTCTTTCAGATATATATCCAAAAGAATTGAAAGCAAGAACTCTAACAGGTAATATATATCAATATTCATAGCAGCATTACAATAGCCTAAAAGGTGGAAACAATTCAAATATCCATCAGTGGATGAATGGGTAAACTAAATGTGGTATATTCACATAATACAATATTACTCAGCCTTACAAAGGAATAAAATCCTGATACATCTACAACATGGAAAAACCTTGTAAACATGCTTAAATAAACAAGCCAGAAACAAAAGGACAAATATGGTATGATTCCACTTATATGAGGTATTATAGTAGTCACATTTATAGAGCCAGAAGGTAAAATGGTGGTTACCAGGGGCTCGAGGAAACCTGTAATAAAAAGATATTGTTGAACGGTTCCAGAGTTTAATTGTGGGATGATGAGAAAGGTCTGGAGATAGACAGTAGTGATGGTCACACCATAATGTGAAGGTACTTAAGACCTCTGGATTGTGCACTTTAAAAATATTTTAAAAGGTATATTTTATGTTATGCACATTTTAACACAATAAAAAAAGAAAGGAAAACAAATATATTACATATTGTGTTTGCATTTAAATAAATAATTTAGACATTTTAAAAAGAAAAAAATTATGCAAAATTTCTTAAATAATTCATTGAGTGCTGAGCAGAAATAATTTTAAAAGAAACAGACCTAGACACACCATGATCAATTTTCTGAACTCTAAGATTAAAAGACAATCTTAAAAAACCACAAGAAAGAAAAAACAAATTACCTACAAAAGATCAGGAATCATATTTGCATATTCTCTAAAGTACAAGGTGCTATTAATAGAAAACAATGGAGTGATGCCTTCAAAGTTTTAAAAGAAATTATTTTGAGCCTAGAATTCTTTCTTCATCAGAACTATCATTCACATATCCACGAAGGGAGGGTAAGTTTAGATATTTAAGGTCTCAGTTTACAACTTAAGAATACTTTCTAGAACAATTATTGGAAGATAAGGCAAATGAAAAAACTGATTTTAAAAAAGAAGTGCAGTTCAAGGAAAAAAGACATGCTGATAAGAGTTTTAATTAAAAATAAATAGTTGTTGATATATGGCTCTAAAACACACTACAAGAAATACACACTACAATTTTTAAGAAAAGATAAACATAATGTAAAATGATTCATAATAATTAGAATTTAAAATTTAGAGTAATTTGAATAAAACCTAGGCAAGGGAAAGAGATAAAGAAATTAAGTGAAAAGATTTGCCTTGTTTTGAGGAAAGTGAACATTTAGATATAGATTAAATATCAATTTCAAGAGAGAGTGTAAGTTTAAACATAGTCATTAAAAATCTAAGAATACCGAGACAATAAAAATAAGACTTAGAACTTTCAAATACTATAGTGGGGAAAAAAAGAAAACCTTGTCAGTAAAAGTGAGAAACAAGGACCCAAAACAACACAAGCAAAAACAAAACAAAAGCATAAAACAAGCAAAACCAAAGATAAGAAAGTCTTTCAAATGGAAAACACAACCTGAGAAGGTGAGAATAGGATGGATTGATTGCTTGAACAAGCACAAGAAACACTTGCCTTATCCTAGAGTCTGCTCTAAGTTGTTCATAAGTATCAATTGATGTAGTTAAGCATTCAGTTATCTCCATAAATGTGAATGGATTAAGTTCCTTAATTAAAAGAGATTCTTGTGCCTTAAGTTGTCTTAAAGCAAGGGAGGTAGTGTGGAGAAGATGAAAGCAAGAGAAGAAACAATACCTTAAACAAAATTACTTAAAGTTTTGGAGATGAGAATCTAGGAAAATTCTACCCAAACAAGACAAACAAGCCAACAAAGTGGAAATGGCAATATTATTATTAAACAAACTAAAATTTAACTTGAAAAGTAATAAATAAAAGAAAAAGAATTATCTTAAGATGGTAAGAGCTATCAACTATTAAAGGCCTTGGAAATACCCACTTATGAGCCTCAGAATAATATCAAAACATATTAATCCAAAGCTGTTAGGAATACCAGGATTTGAATTGATTCAGGGGGTTGAAAAGGGAGGGAGAGATTTTGGTAAAAAGGAATTACCCAGTGGTAGTTATAGCTAAGCAATAGCAACAGCACCTCCACTAAAACCGAAGGTCACTGGAGGAGGCAGAAGGAGAAATAAGACTAGAGAGATAGAGCAGTTGAATGCCAGGTAAAGAAGTCTAGTTTTAATCTCCAGGAAAGGCGAAAAGGGGCAGAAGACAGAAGTGATCAACAGTAACCTTTTAGGAAGATGAGGCAGGCAATAGAGGCCGGCTGGAGAAGAAATGGAGTGTTTGCAAAGCAGGTCCAAGTGACTGCTTGCTGCTGCTGCTGCTAAATCACTTCAGTCGTGTCCAACTCTGTGTGACCCCATAGACGGAAGCCCACCAGGCTCCCCCGTCCCTGGGATTCTCCAGGCAAGAACACTGGAGTGGGTTGCCATTTCCTTCTCCAATGTGTGAAAGTGAAAAGTGAAAGTGAAGTCGCTTAGTTGTATCTGACCCTTAGCGACCCCACGGACTGCAGCCTACCAGGCTCCTCCATCCATGGGATTTTCCAGGCAAGAGTACTGGAGTGGCTTGCCATTGCCTTCTCCGAAGTGACTGCTTACTACTGGTAAATCAGTAGAACACCCTCCTGTTATCTTTATGTTCCTAGGTGATCACAAAGAAATGCTTGGGAATTGAATTCAGTAAGGGATATGTGCTGTGATTCATGGGGTCGCAAAGAGTTGGACACGGCTGAGCGACTGAACTGAACTGAAGGGATATGAAAGCATACTGAATATTGAGGTGCTATAAATATGTAATATTAATATTAATTATTCTCATTCATTCTATAGTATTATGTTTAAATACTTTGAGTCTCTAAATTATGATCAGTGTAAATTGGTCTCCACTATCCTTATCCTGTAGGTAATTGGAAGCTTTGAAGAAGTGAATCAAAGTGAATTCTTTTACTGAGAATCCAAGAAAAGCCAGAGTCCGTGCAATTACAGAGCCTTTGCTAGCATATCTCTTTTCCTCTTCTTTCTTTCTGTGCATGGTATCCGACGTAGAGTTAAGAGATCTGGGAACTGCCAACTATGAGGACATTTTCTCCTGTGAGAGAACTTTTCTTTTTTTAGAGTAATAAATCAGTTTTATAGATTTAAGAAGATGTTAATACCACATTTTTAAGGAAATATAAGTCCTGATTCTATAGTGCTTAGGATATGTGGAGAAGCAGGCCAGGGAAGATGGATTTGCCTGGTTTTAGGAGCTGTTGTCATGGATGCTCCTATGTGTTTGCAAAGCAGGCCCTTCAATCACCTGCATCAGTGGAGACAAGGCAAGATGGAGATAATCCCAACAGTAGACGGTTCAAAACACACTAGTTTTTAGTTTGGGAGCACGATCAACTGCTTTCTCTTCTTGGAACTAGCTCTTTCTAATTGCATATGCCCTAGGTTAATGTTCAAAGTCATTTGCTATCCCTGACCACACACTGATTTATAAAGGGAAGAATGGCCAAGGTATGCTTGTTGGCAGTGGTACATGAGCCTAGGATTAGCCAGTTGCCACAGATAATTATGGGCTTCCCCGATGACTCAGCAGAAAAGAATCTGCCTGCAAAGCAGGAGACACAAGAGACATGGGTTCAATCCCTGGGTTGGAAGATCTGAGGAAATGGAAACCCACTCAAGTATTCTTGCTTGGAGAATCCCATGGACAGAGGAGCCTGGTGGGCTACAGTCCCTGGAGCTACAAAGAGTCAGATACAACTGAGCATGCATGCACAGATATTACAAATGAGTAATTCACAACCAGAAATTTGAGAGCTCTTTTTTTCCCTTTTAACCACACCACACAGCTCATGGATCTCAGTTCCCTGAACATGGATTGAACCCAGATCCCAGCACTGAAACTTGAAATGCTAACCAATAGGCCACCAGGGAACTCCCTTGAATTCTTAAATATATATATTTGTTATGCGCCAACAGTAAAATTTTTATGACATCTGTGATTCTGTGTGTTTGTGTGTGTGAGAGAAATGAAGGAGTTTATGGTAATGTTATGGTAATCCTTTGACACTAAAAGGCAACTACTGAGGTCTTGCTTTTAGGAATTGAAGTAATTCTCTTTAGCTACTTCCTAGCTTTGAAAATGTGAGGATTTTATATTTAAAGGAAAATGTTCAATGGTAATCTTTAAGTAAATGATTGTAATGTCATATGCCAAGAAGATATTAAATATGAGGCATCTTTTCTTAACTGATTTCATCAAGAATGATCATTTTCAGGGTTTTTATCAAAGTCTCACATTAGCATTGCCAACAAAAATAAACATAATTTAGCGTCTTTCTGGCTTCACCAAGTACCTTTGAGAGCTACCAAGAACACTTTTAAGACATATGCAATTATTATTGAAGGATATAAGCTATTTCTATATTTTCCCATAACATGTATAAATATAATACATTAGAAGGAATCACTATAATCAAAATGCATACACAATAACATTTTCTTGGCAGGTGGGAATAGGTGGGTAGTCTATTCTTTGGCGAAACTGAAAAAGAAGTGAAAGTGTTAGTCACTCAGCTGTGTCTGACTCTTTGCGACACCTTGGACTGTAGCCTGCCAGTCTCCTCTGTCAATGGGATTTCCCAGGCATGAATCCTGTAATGGGTAGCTATTCCCTTCTCCAGGGCACCTTTCTGACCCAGGGATGGAACAAGAGTCTCCTGCATTGCAAGTAGATTCTTTTACCATCTGAACCACCAGGGAAGCCTATTCTTTGGTGAATCTGTCCCAAATTATAAGGCTAAAGGTAAGATGGCTATTGATACTTAGCAACTATTGGTAATAGCAACTGAGAAATTGAATAGATACCTGTTTGTAAAACCTTACATTGGAGACAACTGTCATTCTATTTACCTCTCCTTTTCTTGCTCTTCACTTTTCTTTCTTAGAGAGGGTGTCTGGTTGTGACTGGAAGGGATATTAAATCAATGTGTCCTTGCCTGTCAGACCTTGTGAGTAGATTGGACTAAGGCTGAAATCTCACTAAAGCTGAGCCCATCCAGTTCTCTCTACTGGTTGTAGAAGTGCAGGTTAGAATGCCATTAGTAATCTGAGATGGAAGCTACAGTTCTAGGGACATTCATAAGAAAGCAAGAACAAAAGAGAGAATCTTACTGATCTCTCTCTGGTTCTGTGAAATTCGATAGACTTGCTAAATTGGGCACCTTGAGATGTGTTTGTATCCTTACAATAAATCTTTCTTTAATTAGCTCAGCTTAAGTGAATTTCATCTTGCTAACCACGCATAAGAAACTGTTGATTTTCAAGACTTCTAAAGATGGCAATAGCTTACATTGTTCTGCCAGAATTTCAGAGAGAAGCAAGCAATCTGATATCAGAAATACCATTGCTTTACTCTTGGTTTGTATCTCATATCAGTTTAGGGAACCAGTGGGTGAACCTTATTTTTATATGGTCCATAGTCAACTTACCCAACTTAGAAGCATGATTATAACACTAGGGATACTGTAAGAAGTGGCTAATTTTTAAAAATTATCTTCCTATAAGTGGTGGTGAAGGAGGAAACAGACAGAGCTGGACTCCATCTCAGGCCAGGCTGCGAACATTAGGCTACACGCATGGTCACCCTCCCAATGGACTCTGAACTTTGTGCCCGGTGTCTATAGAAGCGGCATACCAATGGGAAACCAGACCCCCTGGATAAAAGAGCCTCAGGACTTGTACTTGGACTCTCCGTTGCCTAAAATAATATGCTAATTATCTCTGTAACAGAACAAAGTCATAAATTCCATTATGTTTATCGGGATATGACCACAGGCCTATTAATAAATGTCCACTGTTTATCTAGTCTTATGACACATGAATCATGGGTTAACTTTGATCCTATCTCTCTTTTACCTTGTCCAGACTAGTTTCAAGAAATTTGGGGAGGTGGGTTTAAGCAAGTACACTTAGGATATATAAGGTTTTCACAAAAACTGGTCGGGGTCCTTGGCTAAGAGGAGACTCTGCCTTGGGCCCGCTGGTGTAATAAACTGCACTCCCCATCTGCACTGTCTTTCTGAGTGAGTTTGTTTCCAGGAACGCGTGGCTACAACAGTGGTAATACCAAGTGTAAGGATTATATGGAGCAATTGGATCTTTCATACATGGTTGATGGAATAATGATATAATCACTTTGAGAAAATACCTGACTTATATCTGACTCTATGCTACACCATGGACTGTAATCCACCAGGCTCCTCTGTCCATGGAATTTTCCAGGCAAGAATACTAGAACAGGTTGCCATTTCCTTCTGTAGGGGATCTTCCCAACCCAAGAATCAAACCTGCGTCTTTTGCATCTCCTGTTTTGGCAGGCAGGTTCTTTACCAGCTGATTCACCAGGGAAGTGTTACTGTGAGGGGAAAGTAAAGATATTATTTATACTGCAGTTGGTAGCCTTTCCCTTCTCCAGGGATCCTCCCCTTCCCTTCTCTTCCCAACCCAGGGATGGAACCCAGGTCTCCCACATTGCAGGAGGATTCTTTACAAGCTGAGCCACAAGGGAAGCCCAAGAATACTGGAGTGGGTAGCCTATCCCTTCTCCAGCGATCTTCCTGACCCAGGAATTAAACCAGTGTTTCCTGCATTGCAGGCAACTCTTTACCAACTGAGCTATCAGGGAAGGCCCAGACCAAAAGAAATATAAGAGGACAAAAAGCTGTTGTTAAGAGCAAGTAAAGCAGGAGCACAGATGGGAATACCTTCCAAGGAAACAGGCTCTGGCTTATTGCTGAGCTTCAAGTTCCTGGCATGTCTGCTTCCCCCGGAGGCCTTGATAATAGATACCATGAAATTCAAGCATACATGAAAAGTCAGAAAATTTTCATGTGTATTGGCAGTAATAGTTTTGAGGGCATAACATGCAGCAAAGGAGTACAGTCCCCAGCTCCCAAATGCAGGGTTCAGTTCCCAGCTCTGTTACTATTTATACAACCCTAGACAAGTTAACCTCTCAGCCGTAAAATGACGATGATAATAGCAGCCATTTGGTGGGACCACTATAAGGATTCAATGACTCACACATGCAAAGCTCTTCAAAAGTGTTTGGCATATAAGAAGTGCTTGATAAATGTTAGATTCTTACATATCTTTCTTAGAAAAGCAAGAAAGAACTCTAAAGTGGATTCTCAGGCTACTGGGCAAGTTTTAACATATCTAAGTAGAAAAAGATAAAAAGGCCTTTGAAAATTTTTATCTGCCTGTGTATTTCTCTGAAAATGTCATTGGCACTTTTGTGGGCATCCAGCAGTGAAGGTTTCCGTTCAGAGAAGAGGCAATTCTGAACTTGATACAGCTGTTTGCAGGGAATAGAGAGGCTATGCATTCTAGTCAAGATTTCACCAGGTTGCCTACCAAAGTCTGGTGGTAAAGGAGCTTTGGGGATTAAAAACATTTTTTCCCACATCAGACTGTTACATTATCTAAAGTCAACATCCTACTAACTGAGGCTGTAGCTCTGTCTGCCTGTTTACTACAAATTACATAAACTGTAACTAGTCAGGATACAGTGGAATGTTGAATAGTGCATCCCCTCTTATCAGGTCCCCTTTCATTTGATCAAAAGCTACGAACATATTCATTTCACTTCAGATTTTACCTAGGGCATGCATGAATTTGACCTCAAAATGACTATGTTACTATAAACTAGATTAACTTAGCCAACTTATATTACCAGCAATAGTTTGTCTTGTTCTGAAATAAATACACAGTCCTAACAATCCGATATAGCTCTCTTGAAAAAAATTTGATGAATCCCCTAGTTGGTACAGGAATCCAGAGACATTACTTACTGAAATGGATACAGCCATATAATGTATCTTATTGGATCAGAAATATTTCCCAGTTGATTATTGGATGCATAAGTCCAATCAGAGTTATCACCTATTGAACTGAACACATTAAACTTACAAAGCCAAATGGAGCCCCTGACAAATCATAAATACGGCCATGTCATCTCCATATCGGAACTCCGCTGGCTTGAGTCAGGACTTGGGAGAAATGTTAACTCTTTCAGGGGACCAGGAGTACAGCAGCTGGGCTCTCCTAGAGATAACCCCATAGAATCAGGTTGAGGAAATCAAACTGCCCTTCACATCTGAAAAGACACCCTTCCAAGAAACACATTACTAAAAGTCTCCTTTAGACTTCCCGTCCTTTCTCTGCTGGAGTCGGTGACCTCCAGAGCTGTAGGCAAAGCAGCTTTTCTTTTGCATTTAAAACAAACAGCACAGGAAGGTGACCCAAGGTGATTAAGAGACTATTAGGCTGTTCTCACTGATCACAGAAGTGTAAAGTTGAACTCTCATTAATATGCTGGTCCTGCTTTCCTCCTGAGAGAAAGTTGAATTTGGGGTTACCACGAGAAAGCTGGGCCACCCCAGGGTGAAGCAAAGAGGGGTTTTGTTTTTTTTTTAATTTCAGAGTGACTTGCCAAATCCTAAATTATTCTCTTCCTCTCTATAGTCCATTGTTTTTCTTTGTCTTACATGTATATTTTGACATCAAGGAATCAAATGTCTTTTCTAGATAATTCAGCTAAATAGATTATGTTCTTTTTCCCCAATGCATACTAGTACCAGTCAGATCATGCTTCCTACTTTTTAGTTTGGAAACCAAGGTCACCAGTATGCCCAGGATGAAACACTGCCCCGTGTCGTGCCCACCGTCCGTTTTCATTCCTTGTCATTAAGTGGGGCAGACATTTTACTATATTGGTATTCTCTGCCATTGTCTGTATGTTAGTTAACATTCCTTTGATTGCCAGTGAGAGAAACAGTTTCTGGCTAAGTTAAGTTAAAAAATGTAATTTATTGAAAGAATGCTGAGGCAGCTCTTCAAATAGAGGATGATGAAAACAGCCAAGGCTGATGGAAACCTCGGCAGCAGAGAACCTTTCTCACAGAGTGCTGCCACCGACGGGCATCAGTTTCAAGTGATCCATCCCTGCGTGTTGTCATGCAACTCTGGAGATTCCAGAGAGAATCTGATTTGCTTAGCTTAGGTTGATTGTCCATTGCTGTATCCATCAGTTTTGGCCAGAGGAGAAGGCTACTTGACACAACATGTCTATCCAGAACAGTTTCCCTCCAGGTAAGGGAAAAAGGTAGTGAACTGAGAGGTGATACCCAGAGGCACCGAGGGCAGGAAGCCTTTGTTTATTGCTTTGAATAGAACCAAGCATTTCTTCAGTACTTTGCATGATACTTCCAACACTGGATCCAAGTACTGTCTCTTCCTCCCCAAAGAATGACACATTCTTACCTTCATATATTTCCAAGGCTTTGAGAACATCATTTGGCTCTCTCTAGTGTGGTGTACTCCGGGAGTTGGTGATGGACAGGGAGGCCTGGCGTGCTGTGATTCATGGGGTCGCGGAGAGTCGGACACGACTGAGCGACTGAACTGAACTGAACTGAACTGAGTGTGGTGTGGAAAGTGTAAAACTAGCAGATGATAATACTGTACCTACTAAGTGTGACCAGACCAAATTTTAAAAAAGAAAAGTTCTATAGCCAAATAAGATATATCCATCTCCCCAAAGGCATAATTTAGGATAGAAGAAAGGAAGGCTCTTTTAAAATGCCAGCCAGTTAGTTTACGGCCTCCATCAGTGCTGCAGAGATGGAAAAGGAAGGTGTCAAAAAAAAAAGAAATAGATGAGGTACTAACTATAAAAGATTAACAGCTTTGCCAGGCCAAGGCAAGCCTAGAAATAGGGCAGAGTAAAATGTTCCTGTTGGGTCCACACTGATGAAAAGGGGTTAGGTGAGCAGATCGACCAACTTCTCTCCACTGTGGGGAGAAACTGCCATCCATGAGGATCCTGTCTGGTCAATTTAGGAAGGTGTTTGGGAATCCAGATGAATTAATATTTATTTTCACAAATTGAGACAAACAAAGGATTCTGGAACTAAAAGAATAACCACATTTTCTAGTTCTTATCTAAATGAAGAATATTACAGGCCATCGTTCTGTTTACCCGTGACTCTGGGTATGATTTCATAGAATGATTGGCCTTTCTCATATTTAAACGGTGCCATCGAGCCCTCTGAGAGATATTCTATCCTGATAAGTTTTTATTGGGGTAGTGTTTCTAAACCATATCAGATCCAGTGTGTCTCCTTTTAGGGAAAATATTTTATAGCATCTTATTTCCTATCTTGAGATGATAATCACAGATAATGTATCTTACCTTCACACATAATTTTCAAAAAAATCTATATAAAGTCATGGTTGTAATTTTAAGAAGAAATAAAAGGAAAGTAATTTGTCACAGGATAACACATATTTCAATATGTAAAAAAGTTTAGAAATGACTGTATTAGAAGATGGAATGAAAAAGCCAGATGTTTGCACCTGTATGTAGAAATATTATGGTTTCAACAGCTAAAAATGCCAGCTGCCAACTGATATAGGTGCCACACTGGCAACTCAAGTGTACCAGTTTTCTGAAGTGGTCAACAACTTTTGTTTCGTTCTCAAGAAAGTAAAGTGTAATTTTCCCCCCATTTGAATGGTAGTTGTACTCATGGAAAATTCAGTGTATATTTAAACTGTATCCAAAATAGTCTGTTTATATAAAAATAGAGTTAGGCTTCAGGCTTGGATCATTAGAAACAGATTTTTCTCCTACATTGATGTCTTCTGGGACATTTAAAAACTGTGCAGTTCATGCATCTATTATTCACTATGCAAGACTGTCCTGTATATTGCACAATGCACAGAATCCCTGACACTTACCCAGTGCCATTCACTGCGATGACAGAAAATTTCCTCCATGTTTCCAAATGGTCCTTAGGGGAAGGTGTCCCCGAGAGCCACTACATTAGGGCATCTCAGTATGAAATACCATTTAAAATATAAGGATCAATGAATTGGCTCCTTGTGTTATCATCATACTTTTGATGAGTGAAAATTTCAAGCAACAAGATGGGAATCTAAGAATAAGGAGAAAAAGGACCACTTGAAGACCCCTCATATCACTTAACTAGAGACCAAATAAGATTGTTGAAAACCAAAATCATGTACCAACCTCTACAGGTCAAACCTCCCAGGTTTTAATCAAAAGGCCAGAAAGGAAAGTCTTCATTTTGGGTCCTCATCTCACTTCAAGATCACTAACAGGGCATTGGATCCTTAATCTGTCATATGCTTCTGACCTTCTAGAATACTTTGTATCTGCAGCTTAAACATGTGATGTCAACCATCTGTGACTTTTGCATAATTGAAATGTTAAGCACTTTGAGGGCAGCAATCTTTTCTATTGTTTCTTGTGTTTCCTCACAAGAACTGGTACAAGATGACAGACTGGTGAACAATTCCAGGGAGAAATGGATGGAAAGAACATCTCCCAGAGAGGCACTAATCAGGAACATTTACAGTCTCCAGCAAAAGGGGTCTGGCAGCATGAGCCCAGCTGGATTACACTGCAATTTCAGAACTGCTATGACCAGTGATAGTAACTTCCATTCTCCCCCTTTATAAATGAGAGTGTCTGCTGTATCCTTTCCTTGTCTCACTAGTGAAGTAGGGTGTGTGTGAGTGAGGGAGGGGATGGAGATAACTTGTGATTTTAGTTCATGAGTCTCCAAATATCAAGAATTGCTGTCCTAGAGTAGTACATCTGAAGCACCTTGTCAGCAGTTGGACCTGATTTCATTCTTGAAATCCTAGACTTCAGGTTTAATGCCATAATAGTGTGACATTTTGAAAAGCATGTAAAGACTGCAGTTGATTTGAAAAAACAAAAAAGTAATAATTTCTTTGAATTTCCTCCCATTAACACTTGGCCCTATAACTCACCTTCACCAGTGGGACCTTAGCAAACAGAAAGCAAAGAGAAGCTTCAAATGTTCTTGCATGCTGGGTTTGAAATATTTGCTTGAAAATTATGTAGCCAAACTTGAGCTAGCCTCCCAAAAGATGAAGTAAGTGGAAATAGGCCCCAGTCCCTCTACCCATTCATGAGCTGACCACAACCACATGAGTAAGCCTGAGTCAGACCAGCAGAACAGCCTATGCTCACATAGGCAGCCCAAGAGAATCATTAGCTAATGATTATAGAATGATTATAGAATCATTAGCTAATCAGTGATCATTGTTTCAATATACAAAGTTGTGGGGATGATATTGTTTCAATATACAAAGTTCGTTATGCAGCACAGATTAACTGATAGAGTAACTCTACAGCACCTAATGATGAGAACCTCAGCTTGTGTCCCCTGGCTACTACTTCAGAAGACTTCATTACCTGGCTCACTGGAAACATGTAAGATACCCGCTTATCAAAAGGGACACTGGCCTCTCTGATTACTGACTTGTTTTATATATTCAACTTCCACACACAAAGTTTTTAATCTTGCCAAGTTATCAGATCCTGAAACTGCCTGAGAAAAAAGAAACTTCATGGTGCAGTACACCCACCTGACATTTTTAGGCAGTTCCTCTAACTTTAATTTTACCTTTGGCTTATGAAATTTTATTTAATGGATCATTGTGCTCCTTAAAATCCGATTTTATCAAATTACTAGCTGTTAGTTGACCTCATGCGTCTCTCCCCACTGTCCCAGTTTACTGCAAGGTACATATGATTAAATATCATTAACCAAATAGAACCAAAGAAGTTTCCTAAATAGACACACAAACCTTTCACCAATATGGTCCATAGGCTCTTTCAGAAAAGAAATGCTGGAGTTTTCTTTTGGCATTTCTGTTTCTGAATTCAATTAGGACTGTGTGAGGTGAAAAGGGTACTATCCTAGGAGTTACAAAGCCTGGCTTCCTGTCTAGACCCTTCCCTCTATTTGTTATGAACTCTCAGAGTTATTTAATCTCGTTAAGCCTCAGTTTTTCCCATCTGCTGCTGAGAATGATAAAACCTATCCTACCTGCCTTGCCTGCCTAGGTGGGAGGATTAAACAAGAGGATGCTTTGAAAGGGATTTTGGAAACTGTGAGATGGTCTACACAGTAGTGTAGGTCAGTGGTAACAGGTGCTGTTACTTTCTGTCCCACAGAGCCCTTGCTTTGCAATGTTTCCTCTAATGATACAGTTTTGCTTGTAACAGGAATGTGTCAGTGAAGCAGTAACTGCAGCTTTTACCAAAGAGAAGAACAAACCATCTGAAGCACCACCTCTTAGAAGCATCCCAAGCCTTGTCGCACTGATTGCTGGGAAGGTGGGACTTGGCCCCTCCTGGGAGTAATCTCCACCTTCTTTTCAGAACTGCCCTCTCACCTGCTATAGAAGGTCTCTGTAGTGTGTATTGCATTTATTTATTAGATTAGATCATTAGACCATTTTTATACCTGCAGGATGCAATTCCAGCAAAAAAGTTTCCACACTCATTTTATGCACAGCCTGTAACATTTGTGGGACAAATGGAAATCGGTACATCCTGAGAAATATGTTTTGAGTATCAAGGGAACTAATAAAGGGGTTAAATAAAATGCATTCTCATATCCTGACAAATATACCTTTACATTATGACCTTGAAAGCTAGTTTCAAGTGTAAATTTCCTCTAAATTCAAACTTAGACTTTTCAGAGTTCCTTCCTACGATATGGTGCCCCCTCCACCCTTTGTCTTCCATCCTGCGTTCTGAGGGACCTAGTGATCACACATGTGGACACCGCAATGCCTGTGTCCAAGCTCCAATCACACTCCTCACAAATGTCAACCTTTTGGGCCACTGGTAGACCCGAGGTGTGCACTGGGGAAGCACAGTCCACGCTCAGAAGGGCAGACTGGGGTCAAGGTCTGCACAGTCTCTGGAAATGGGCTAGGGGCCATTTGAGCAGGGATTTCCAGGGTCCTGGACATGCGGGTGTGGTCTAGGAGGGGACTGGTGGGCTCTAGAAGCTGTGTTCCCTTGGGCCTGCAGACTCCTCAACCTTTACTTACTAAAATCCTGGAGGCTGTCAACTCTCAGGTTCCCCACCTTCCACCCTCCAACTTTAAAAGCAAGCCACAAGCCACGAAGGGACTGTGTTGGCCACTGGCAGTGACAAAAAAAAAAAAAAAAAAACGCTACAAAATTATGTCCATTCAGTCAAGACGCCTGAATGGGCTTTGGAAGCAGGAAGCAGATCTGAGCTCTCTGAATGGTGGAGTTCTGAGGTCCTAAGATACCCAAGTGGATGTTATTGACAAACAGGGAGGGCGGGCCTTAGAGGGACATCTCTCTGACCCAGGGACTGGCACAGCTGGTGAAGGTGAGAATGAGGCCCCCTAAAGCTTGAAGATGAGTCCAGTTTGAGAAGCTGATAAGGAAATCCACATGTAGATGTCCTACAGACCACTGGAAATGTGGATGTAAAGTTTGATCAAAGGACAAATAAATAAACTTGAATATTAAAAAAGAAAATGAAGCAGGATTTCCCACACAAGCTGAAAGATGGTAGAAAGTTGTCAGCAGAGGCTTGCGATGACCCTGAAATCACTACTCCTAACAGCACAGAGGTGGTTGTCTCTCCTTCTCTTGCAAAGACTGTTTTAGTGAGATATGGGATTGTCCAGTGACCATTAGGGGCAGCTGAAATTATCCTGAGATAAATGAGTTTGGACTACAAGTGCCAAAAAATATTAATTACCTATACAGTAGCTGTCCAGGCTGCAATCTCGGTGCCACAATCTTCAGATTTCCAAGCTTCTTCTGTCTGCATCCTGAATAATAGTTTCCACCTCATGGTTTAAGATTGCTGCTCAAGCTCCAGTCATCATGTTCACATTCCAGTCAGCAGGAAAGAAGAGTAGAGTTAGACATATGATCACATCCAACTACAAGAGATTTGGGAAATACACAGTTTATTTCAGTGAGCCAAGATCCCTCCCTCCTAAAAATCAGAGCTTCCATTATTAAAGAAGAAATAGATAATGGAAACTTAGAGACAATTAGCTGACTCTGCCACAGGTTGGAAAAGAGATAACAGAAAGAATTGCTTTTGCAATTGCCTCTCTTTGCTTCTGATACACTGAAAGAAGTGTGAGTATTAGTCACTCAGTCATGTCTGACTCTTTGTAACCCTATGGACTATAGCCCACCAGGCTCCTCTGTCCACGGGATTCTCCAGGCAAGAATACTGAAGTGCATAGCCAATCCCTTCTCCAGGCGATCTTCCAAACCCAGGGATTGAACTCTGGTCTTCCACATTGCAGGTAGACTCTTTACCATCTGAGCCACCAAAGTCCTGGGCAATATGCCCTGCTTTATGTCCTGGTCCCTCTCCTACTGTTTAGGAGGGTGTGGCAGAAGTCTCCCCAGCTCCTCGCTCCATTTCTTTTCAAATAAAGCCTCCTGTAGCAGGCTACTATCTAGATACTGGGCCAGAGTCACGTCTTAATTTGTCCTTGCTCTGCTCATCAAAGGCTATTTCTCTCTTTGAATGAGCTGTAGCTGTAGCCGTTATTATGCCCAGAAAGGCTGTGAAGTTTCCACGGATCAGCAGTTTTGGTAGTTGACTCTGCCTGATCAGATGTAGAGCAAATCATAAACTATTCAACATGTAAACACTGAGGATGTGCTCTGCATGGGTAACTCCCACGAAGTTTGGTTTGGCTAAATGCGTCCTGGGAGGGTTTTAGCCCAGACCATGGATTAAAGGAGAGAGAGGTGGCACTAAATCCTATCAGCAAAGTTGGGGAAGGGGAGGGAGTGTTGAAAAGGGGCTAAGGGGGAAAATAAGGAGCATGGATTTATATTCTAAAGATGAGCTTTTCCTATGATAGTCTGTTGTCTTCCTTCCTGATGAATCCCTTAAAGCCAAGGACTTCCTGGGGAGTCCATTGGGAAAAGACTTGGTCACACAGCAGTCTGGGGAAGAAGGATGGCATGACTGATTCCTTGGAGTATGAGCAAATTTGCCACTCAGGCTGAATCCTAGCATTCACGGGCCTCGCCTGGTAACACTTTTCCCAGAACAGCTCTCATTGATCTGTCCTTCTCACCAGTGGGCTTTTTTGGTAGCTCAGATTGCAAAGAATTTGCTTGCAATGCACAAGACCCGGGTTTAATCCATGCGTCAGGAAGATCGCTTGAGAAGGGAATGGCTACCCACTCCAGTATTCTTGCCTGGAGAATTCCACGGGACAGAGGAGCCTGGTGGGCTGCAGACCACAGGGTCACAAAGAGTCAGAAATGCCTGAATGACTAACACTTTCACTTTCCCACTGGTTGCCACTCACTGAAGGGCAGGACAGGGGGCACCACTGTGGAAAATGCATGGGATTTGGAGCCACAGATTAAAATTCCAGATCTGCTGTTCACTATTAATAGTTACATAGTCTTAAGTATGGCAACCTTAAACCTCAATTTGCCTACCTGTAAAATGATGGGGAGAGGACATCCTCACAGGATTGCTGTGAAGCTGAAGTAAGGTAATTCTCATAAATTCATAGATCAGTTCTGGTCCATTTGGTGACACACGTTATAATTTCCTTCCCCCTTTTCTCCTCCCCCACTGGAAACACTGAGGCACATGTGGCGACTACCCTGGAAAACTTGCTGTGTCTAATAATCCTTGCCCCCACCTCTGCCCCAGCAACAAATCCCCCACCTTGTTCTCCCTGTCGGGTTGGGCCCTCCTCCGATCCAGTTCTTGGCTCACTGGTCATGGACTGTCCTTTCTCAACAGCTGCCTGGCCCCATCAAGTTCTCTCTGCCCCAGAGAGGCTTAGTGAGGAAGTCTTTAATTTCTCTGACCACAAAAACTGCTTGTTAGCTAAGCCATACGTCAGCCCAGATGACGGGGGCCTGGCCAGTCCAGGGTGTCAGGAAATTCACAGCTGTGAAAACATGCAGTCTCAGTGGCTGAAAGTCCCCTGATGCCCAGGGCCCTCTGGAACCCCTCACAGTGGCTGAAATCTTCTCTTGGATCAGAGCAGGACGCAGGTCTAAAAGCAGACTGGAACCCCAGAATCTTCCTTCTTGGCTGGTGTGCCATTTACAATTCAAACCCCTTATTCTCTCCTTCTCCTCTGCCTCCTGGAGGCAGGAAAAGCCTGGCCTCATTGGAGTCAGTTAGCATTGGAGGCCTTTGAGCGGCAGGAATAAGAGAACTCACTCCTGAACCACTTGCTTCCTCAGTGAGACACAACCGGTGAGACCTGTACCTGCCTCATCTGTTTCCCCCTCCTCATAATGCAGGGAGCCCCTCAGCCAGCCCGCTGCTGGGGCGCGGGTCCCCGTCCTTCACGCCATCTCCCTCAGTCATCCTTTCCTCTGTGCTGTCAATGCTGCCCTCTGGATGGACTCACTCCCCTCACCATACAATCAGATTTGATCAGCTCTCATTTAATAAGCAAACAAAACAAAACAGAGACCTTCTCCTTACCTTCCATCACCCGGCAAGCGTTATCCCACTTCCTAGATTCTCTTAGAAGAGTTGTCTCCCTGCCTCACACCTGTTCCCTGCACAACACAATTCAGCCTCCACTCTGCCGTCTCTGTTGTTATCAAGAAAAAGACCTCCAACCATCTCCGTGTTGACAAACCCAGAGGAACGCTTTTTTTCTTCATCTCCCTTGACTGAGCATCAGTTTTCAGTGAAATGGGCTTATCTTGATGTGCTCGATCACTTCAGGCAAGTCTGACTTTTTGCAACCCCCCAGGCTCCTCTGTCCATGGAGATTCTCCAGGCAGGAGTACTAGAATGGGTTGCCATGCCCTCCTCCAGGGGATCTTCCCAACCCAGGGATCAAATCAGTAACTCCTACTTTGCAGGTGAGCCAAGAACTGGATCGGAGGAGGGCTGAACCAGACAGGGAGAACAAGGTGGGGGATCTGTTGCTGGGGCAGAGGTGGGGGCAAGGATTATTAGACACAGCAAGTTTTCCAAGGTGGTCTCCACATGTGCCTCAGTGTTTCCAGTGGCGGAGGAGGAAAGGTGGAAGGAAATTATACTTGTGTCACCGAATGGACCAGAACTGATCTAGGAATTTATGTGAATTACCTTACTTCAGCTTCACAGCAATCCTGAGCCACCATAGAGCCCTCCTCTCTTGATCCCTAATCCCATCTGTCTCCTAGTTTTCCTCTTTCCTCACTAATCACAGTCCGTTTGGCTCCTTTGTGGCACACCTTCTTCTAGCCAAGCATTAAATACCAGAGTTGCTCAGTTCTCAGCCACGGCCTTATTTTCTCCTTTTTTACAGCCTGTCTTCAAGGGCAACATCCATTCTCACGGGTTTAGAGCTCTCTAAATGCCATTTATATGCTGATTACTCCTCAATCCACAAGTTTTCCTCAGAACTCTTTTTTAAAATCCAGACTCCACTCACTACTGGAATTCTTCACTGGGTGTCTCACAGGTATTTGCAAAATGGCCAAAACAGAACTTTTGATTACCTGAAACTCCTCTTTCTTCCTCAGCCTTCCTCCACCAAGGAAAAGACATAACAACTCTATCCAGTTAGTTGCTCAAGCCAGTGATCCTGGTTAAATGTAAACTCCACAGGGGAAAGGATCTTTGTCTGTTTTCATGGTTGATGGTCCCAAACAAAGAGAGCACTGATGGACACATATTGACTCAGCATTTATTGTTGAATGAGCGATTCCCTCAATTTTTCTCGTGCTTCACATCCAATCCATCAAGTTTGATTAATTATACTACTTCCAAACCATATCCCCCACCACCCTCACATCATCTTATGCCCACAGTTCTGCTCATCTCCTATTTAAATGTCTAAAACAGCCTTTTTTTTTTTTTTGGTCTTGCTGTTTCCATTTTTGCTCTTTGTCAATCTGTTCTTTTTACAGTATCAGATGATATCATATCAGTCCCTTAAAATCCTTCAGGGACTTCCCATTGGGCTTAAAAGGAAATATGAACTCCATTATTTGGCCTACAAAGCTTTGAATAATCATGGTCTAACTCTTCAACTTCATTTCACAACCGTTTCAAATTTTCTCATTAAGTTTGGTCATTGGTCTTCTATGAATTCACGGAAATTTCTGATCTTTTTCCACCTCAGACACTTGCTGCTTCTTTTCCTAGAGTACTTTTCCCATTGCTTGCTGTGTGGAGGGCTGTTTCTCAGCCTTTAGGTTTCAGCTTAAATGTCACTTCCTTAGGAGACCTCATTGACTATCTCACCCAAAATATCACATCTTGGTATTTTTTATTACAGTACTCCCATTATTAACACAGGGCTTCCCTTGTGGCTCAGCTGGTAAAGAATCTGCCTACAATGAGGAAGACCTGGTTGGATCCCTGGGTTAGGAAGATCCCCTGGAGAAGGGAAAGGCTACCCACTTCAGTATTCTGGCCTGGAGATTTCCATGGACTGTACAGTCCATGGGGTTGCAAAGAACTGGACACAACTGAGCGACTTTCACTTTCATTATTAACATTGAAATAGAACCTATCATTATTTGGACCATTCATTGGGTTAAATGTTTATCATCTCTCCCTATCTTTTCCTCTACTCATTCTTCACTAAAGTAAACTCTGTAAAGTTAGGGACTGTGTCTGTCCTGTTCCCATCATATACCACTGGGTCTGGTTTGTAGCATTTACTCCTACATTTATTGAATAATGAATACATGACTCCGATGTGCTTAACCTCTGAAGTTACATGTGCATTCCTGACATAGCTGGTTCTATCTTCACACTCATTTGAATGTTAAGTAACTCAGATATCCGCTGAAGGTGACGTTCTTTCAGATGTATATATAGTTAAGAGGAACTCCCTTTCCTGCACAAGTCCAATGTCCTTGTCAGGATTTTTCTGAATTCCTGATGTCTTAGGTTCTTAAGAGCACTTCTGCTTTAAATTTTCTGCTCCTATAAATTCTCAGTCCTATGCAGCTGTTCTTAGCTTTCTGCTCCAATGGGACCCATACGAGAAACTCAGCTTCCTCGTCCTCATTGGCCTCAAACACCACATAACCAGGCATCTGAGGACAGAGCAGACTTTGTTGATATGTTGGAGCTCAGGTCAGGATGGAAAAGAGGCAGCCAGGAAAGCAATGGAGTGTTTATCCTACAGCACTAGAAAACAAAAGGCTTTACATTTCAGTGTTAAATTTTCCTATCCTTAAGAGTCCTTCTGTCCTCAGCACAACCATACCAGCATCACCACCACTGCCACCACCCTGCCATCGCTGATTTTTTAACTTGGGCCATTTCTCAGTCCCTCTTCTTGCCTTTGCTCTTCACCTCATTTCTTTTGGAAAGTGGCTTCATGCTCTTTTCCTGTTCTTTCAGACCAGAGGTGAGAGGGGGCAGGATGGGAAGAGAAAAGGGACACTTGTCTTCCAGATAAACAGAGGGCAATCTACTTCAGAGAAATAGTCCAGTCTCTTATAAACATCGGCTTTAGGTAACTGTGGTTTTAAAAAGCACCTTAAAAAAAAAAAAAACACACTTTACCTACACATTCTGTGCACTAATTAAGAGAAGTATATTTATTACCATATATGCCTACCTTAATAGCGATATATAGATTGATAGGTATAATATAATAGTGATATAACAGTTATACATATGGAGACAGGGCTCTTCCCAGGTGGCACTAGTGGTAAAGAACCTGCCTGCCAATGCAGGAAATGCAAGAGATGTGAGTTTGATCCCTAGGTCAGGAAGGTCTCCTGAAGGAGAACATGCAACCCACTCCAGTATTCTTGCCCAGAGAATCCCATGGACAGAGGAGCCTGGTGGGCTATGGTCCATAGGATCACAAAGAGTTGGACACAACTAAGGTGACAGCACATACGCACGCATATATAGAGAGAGGCAGAGACAGAAACAGCGAAAGAGAGACAGCGAGAGAGATTTGGGGCAATTTTGGGGGTTGTTTTCCAAAGCATTTCTATAGACAGGCCAGAATTCAGTGAACTTGCCTCTCTAACAGTCATGACTTTGGAATCTGGGTGATGATTCCCCTTGACTGGATCTATAGTTATCTCACCTCCACCCCTTCACACTGATACCTGCTACACCTTGACTCAGGCTGACAAAGTAACTGAGCTAGTAGAGTGGTCTGGGGAAAGGCTCCAGTTAAGATCAGGGCCGAGGAAGAGTAAAATCCTCATTTGGATGTAAAGTGTGGAACACTGATGGGAATGGTCTCACTTGATTTCCAAAGAACCACTCTGAGCACATAGGAAATCTCACACATCTCAGAAACAATAAAGAAAATAATAAAAAGACTATGTTCCTCTGGTGAAAGAGATTGAAACCATTTTTTCTAGATGAAAACAACTCAAAAGGTCATGTATAGATTACCCAAGAAACATGATAGCTGACTCCCCAGAGCCAGAGTCAAGGATACTCTCAGACTTTAGCCTGTGATTGAAGTACATTACCTTTTGTTCTAAGTTCAAGTTGATATATTCTAAACCATTCAGGCCCCTCAAACTTGGTCTCTGAATACAGAATAATTTATACTTTTAGGGATACCTCTGGCCCACTGCTAGCTTCCTTAAATTAAGGGGAAAGTAAAAGTGTTAGTCGCTCAGTTGTGCCCAACTCTTCTTGACCCCATAGACTATTGCCCGCCAGGCTCCCCTTTCCATGGGATTCTTCATGCAAGAATACTGGATTGGGTTGCCATTTCCTTCTCCAGGGGATCTTCCCAACCCAGGGGTCGAACCTGGATCTCCCGCATTGAAAGCAGACTGTTTACCGTCTGAGCCACCAGGGAAGTAAATTATGGGGAATGGGGCCATAAATGAAATGATTTGCATTCATTTT
The DNA here is from genome assembly GCF_049115385.1 of Moschus berezovskii. Lineage (NCBI taxonomy): Eukaryota > Metazoa > Chordata > Mammalia > Artiodactyla > Moschidae > Moschus > Moschus berezovskii. The sequence continues at coordinate 48,109,318 of NC_142461.1, forward strand.
TGTGTGGGTTACTGAGTGACATACATGCCAAATAATCTAAAGAGGATGGAAGTAGGACTGTCCCACCATCCCCAGCAAGGGGGAGAAAGAGCGGCCATTCTGTTGTTCCTGTTCCATGCTCTCTCCTTCTCCAGGGAGGGCAGATCAGGCCCAGTAACTGTCCCCCCCCCCCCCAACCTATCCCCTCTGGCAATTGTCTGAAAAAGCAAGAGACACAGAGATGGAGTCTTTGCCTCTGAAGGAAGCTACGGCCCACGTGTTGGGACCAGACACGGTGCCTCCCACATGGACCACACTTTCGCTCTCTGAATGACTTCTCCTTCCCACTGTTCTCCCTCCCTCATCTCCGCCTCTGGCCTTCTCTAGCACCACCTTGCTGGGCCAGGTGAGTGGTCAGAGCTAATGATTGAATGAACTCGTGCTCCTGTTCTTCTCCTCACCTTCAGGCATAACTCAGAGTGAGGATGAGGGGGAGGGGTCTTTTTGGCCAATGTTTGTGGCCAACAGAGGACCCAGAGTCCTTGTATCCCCTTTACCGAGTAGTTCTGTGGTCCCAGCATTGCTATGGCTCCTCCCTTTCCTCAACTCCCTCCAAATTCAATCCAACAGATTTGTAGACTTGTCAGTAGATGGCTCAGAACCTGCTCCTTCCTTCCGCCTCGCCCAGACCTGGACTCCTGCAGCAGCCAGGTCCAGCCTCTTCCTTTACCATATTCTCTTCTCTTCCTGTTCTCCACACACCAGCTGGAATGATGTTTTAAAATGCTGGTCGGATGATATCACTGCCCTTCTAAAGGCCTCCAATGTGAAAGAAGCTTCAGAATGTCTATTACAGGTTGTGTGTCATTTACCTAGTATTGTGGAAACAGCAATTAAAGAATGAGGGCAGGAAGGGTTGATGGGGATTACCAGGCACGGTTTGGGGGGGTGCCAAACCACTCTAAATAAAATCCACTCTATTCAGGGGCATTCAAGGGCTTGCGTGGGATAGCCCTTTTCTTTCTTTCTGCCCTCAGGTGGTCCCATTGTCCCTCTGCTTGACAGTTTTTCCCACAAATACAGCTAGCTGTAACCCTGTCCTGTCTTTCCCACAGGTCCTCTGCTCCTGCTTCAGAGGATGAGATGATTGAATGGCATCAATGGACATGAGTTTGGACTCAATGGACATGAGTTTGAGCAAACTCTGGGAGACAGTGAAGGACAGAGAAGCCTGGCATGCTGCGGTCCATGCAGTCACAAAGTAGACTTAACGGCTACACAACAACTAATAGTTGTTCTATATAAAAAATCCCACACGCAGTAACAAAGATTCTGCATGCTGCAACTGTGGTTCATTGCTATTCCCCAGCGCCTAGAACAGTGCTTGTCATCATAGTCACCCCCAAAATATTTGGGAATGAATGAATGAAAGTTACAGTGGCTGGCTGTATCATTTCTCTTCCAGTTAAAAGAATCATGTGTAGCTAAATTAAGAAAGTAGCAATGACTAATAGCAAATCTGGGCTCTGCACATGTAACCTCAATCATTCAGGTGCATAATCCAAACTTTATCTGGAGTTGAACACATACATATGTTATCAAAGGACAGCCCGATGGTGCCTGAACCCAGAGAACAGGTATCAGGGGTTTAGGAAGGGACGTGTCAAGATATATCACCATCACATTTTAAGTACATCTAGAATCATATGGTCTAGTGCAGTGTTTCTCAGCCTCCATACTATTGAAATTGGGGCTGAACAGCCATTGTTGTGAGGAGCTATCATGTGCTTTGTTGGACATTTAGTACCATCTGTGACTTCTACACATTAGATGTCAATATCACCCCATCATCAGTGGTAAACAACCAAAAATGTCTCCAGAAATTGCTAAATGTCCCCAGGGAACAAAACCATCCCAGTTGAGAACCACCAGTCTAGAGGAACAGTTAGCCATCTTCAAGAGAATTGCCATCAAATCTTGGGTACCACAAAAGAAAGAAACTGGAAGAGTAGACTGGTAGTAGGTTGATTTTTGTTCCTGGTGTGAGGACTAGCACAAAGTATTCAAAGGCTACAATGTGTAATCAATCTAGCTTCAGCTTCAGAAACAGACGAAGGATCCATGGGATGAAGCCTGAAGCTCACCAGAGATTTCCAAAAGAAGGAGGCGAATTAAGTATGACTAGATAAAATAATTCATGCAACAGAGGTAGGATTTAATTATGGGTGACTGCAGTCTATGAATGTGAATCCAAAATGTGCCAAAGGCACATCATGCAATGATGACTGAAATGATGCTCATCGTAAATGACTGGCTTCTAAACCAGAGCTTCCTGGATGGCACACAGGGAATAAGCAGCACCTGACAGTGGCCTTCATCAATAGGCAAGTCCAAGTAAACAGTTCAGAAGCTGCCAATCTGATGGTATCACTGGCCCGTGGTACTGGGATGAAAGCGCTTTATAAATCATCTTGATGTCAATCGGAGCACTTAGAAAAGCAGAACTAAGGTTTCAGGTCTTAGGTCTGGAAGAATGTGGCATGTGTAGAGATAACTGGAGTACAGAGAAATGACAGGAATGAGACAGAAGTGAAACATGCTATACTTACTTGAAATAAATACCCCAAGTCTTACTGCAGAAATGCAAATTTTGACACAGAGAAGGCAGCAAAACAGTTAAGTAAATCAGCCTAGAAGGAACTAGAATGGAAAAATGATTACAGTACAGAGCCCTCCCAAGGAAAACAGGAAACATGCTGTGCTGGAGAGAAAGCAGAAACCCTTTCACAAACAGACAATTCTACATGCAAGTGGAAACTTGAAAGGAGATACGGAGCCACCAGTTCTCACACAAACACGCAGTAACCACATAACAGCTGCCTGATGCAGAGCCGAGTCTGTGAATATGTCTTTGAAATTATCAGTGGCAACAGCTGAATAGGATAGAAGCTGTGAAGGCTTCTTCTCTGTTAAGAGAGGCTTTTAGAAAAGATGTGGGAGACCACAGACTTCATGATTTCAACAGCGAGGGAAAAGTGTTTTGAAGCTCTAAGCCATAGCTTGAAAGTAAGAATTGCTAAGAAAGTTATGTTTAATTACAAAGAAATCAGCAGAAATTTTCAGCAGGGAAACTGTCCTGTAAATCTGTGAGGTTAAACTGCAAAGGAAAATGTTAATGGCTGAAGCAGGTTATCCAAAGAATTCAAATACCTTTCCGGAAAGCATTCGTCATTCCTTGTTTAAAAAAAAAATCCTGATCTGCAAAAAATATATTCTGGCATTTACAATGCAAGCTATTTTGACCACAAGGAGAAAAAGAAGCTCCCAAACCAATTTTGAAATCAACTATCGGATTACAGTCAATATTTTGGCATGGCAGGAAGAACACTGAGGTTCATTTGAAATCCTGTGTGCAGCTCTGATAAGGACATAAATATGGAGAAGGTGGAGCAGGGAGCAACCAAATGATAAAGAGACTCAAAGGAGACATTCTTTACATTAGCACGTATCTTGCAAAATCGGCAACTGCACAGCACTTGGTCAGCAAAGAAGGGGATTTATGAGAGAATTTCACTGAGATATTAAGGGAAGATCTAAGGGGATTACCAGTGATAATGCAACAGGGCTGCTTAACTTTGAATGTAAGACCAGGGTCTGCAAATTCAGGTGAATAAAAAAAAGAAATTAAAAATATTTTTCTTGTTTGTTTGTTGGGGGAGGGTTTGGGGTTTTTGAGGAGTGGAGAGGAGTCTTGAGGAATATTGAATGGGAAAGAGGAATTGTCAGAGCTGTGGAAAGGATAAAGAAAGAAGAGCATGAATTTTACAGCATCTTGTAAATGACAGTATAAACTAGAGAAACAAACATCTTTCTCCTTGAGTCCACCCTTAGTTTTAAACTTCCCCTCATGGACCTACCTCATAAGTGAATTTTGTATAATCCTGCTCTGCGATATAGAAAGCAACTTGTTTAACTGTAATAGAGGATCTGGGTCACATAGCCCAGACCTCTCAATGTCCTTTCTGGCTTTTTGCTTCTGTTATTTCAAGTCCAAGTGCTCTGCCAAGATGCAGCCCAAATTCCATCCTCTCTGGAAAGCCTTTGCTGGCTTCTTCACTGAAAGTGATTTCTTCCTGTTCTGAACTCATCCACCATGTCTTTCACTTTCATTCAATACTGTTTAAGTGCCTGGAAGAGGAAGCAAACTTTAGTATAAGAAATTTTAAAAAAGGATCAATATGCATGTTTTCTGCTTTTCCTTAATACCTCTCACTGTAATATTTGGTAAAGAAGTTACTCCTTTGGTAAAAGAGTTAACTTAAAAATGAATTACAGATTGGTTGATGAAGTACACACAGCATCTCATAATAAACTCATTGCATCTTATTATCCTAGGAGAGTCGTGCAGTGGGGTTCTGTTGTGGTAGCAATAATAGCTACCGTTTACTGTCCCATTACTATATACTTAGCATAAGTTATGTCAAGAGCAAAGAAAAAAATGAAAGAACTAAAAGGTGAGTATGTAATTTTGAGTGATGAAAAGAAGGAAGAACAGATTAAAATTAGAGAATTGAGATCTAATCCTAATTAAGATTTTAAAATGGAAGAGATCAATTTTCTTAGAAAAGAAAGGACTTTTAAATGGTAATATATGGTTATATTTATGCTACATTATTTCATTATGTTTTCATTAAGTGATCATATTCTACAATAGGTGAGTGTGTACATATATATTATATATATATGTAAATGCATTCTTTTAAGTTCTAGAGCAACAGACACCTGTTAATAACTGTATTTTCCTCTAGGGAATGAAGTAACTAAGTGATTGAGTAACCCCGAAGTACATCTAATTTATGTCACCACATCCAGAATGGGGTGTGAATAGAGAAAGAGAGGAGATGTTTAAGGACGTTTGACTTGACTCTATTTGTGGATTACTTTATATTCATATTAATAAATATGAATACGCATATTCATGTGTGTATCAGCCAGTGTCTCAGTCAGAAGAAATAAATCACCCCAATTATCTTTACAGTGCGAATGTCATATCAAGAATCTAAACTAGGTATTAAAGAATGGAAAAAGTAAAAGGGGGACCCTGAAATATCGTAGGAGTAATAGCTGTGCAAAGCAGCCAGCACCCAGGGCTGGGGAACAGAGAGGAGGTTGGGATTGTTAGGTTTTAGGAGTTTAGAAGGGAGTTTAGCTGGTACTACTGCCTCAGGACCGCAGAGCACAGTGTCAGGTCCCTGACAAGTGGGTATCTGCAAAGATTGGGAAAAGTGCAAACTGGAATCAACTGCCTTCGGGGAGGGGTTCCGGTGAAGGGCCACTGTTGGGCAACACCCGCAGGAACAGGAGGCAAACAGGAAGCGGCTAGTTCTTCCTCTTCCTTCCACCTTTCTGTCTCCCTTTGGCGCCCCCTCATGGAGACAAGTGGCTGAGATTTTTTCTCGGTCTTAGGGCATGTGCCTAGCTTATTAATGAACCTATTTACAGTTTATCGATTAAGCTGTGCTGCAAACTCTGATCCTGGGAGATGAAATAAACAATTCAGCTCTATCATAATCCTAGGAGTCAGAAATGGCCTCAAAGAGGTTATAAATGGACCCTCTGCTTACACAAAACCAGTTTCCTTGGAAAGGAACATTAGTTTCATAGAGCACACACAGCTAGGAGCCAACATTTTTTTAATTCTCTTTTTGGCTCTGCTACTGAGTGGGCAGTCTTATATAAACTACATAATCTCTTTGAAAATAACAATAATAAAAATTAATTCCTGAATGCTGCTCACCATGTGTCAGGCACTAAGTGTTTTATGTATATTAATTAATTTAATCCTTGCAACAGTTCTAGGAGAAAAGGGACTTTAGTTACTTCACCCAAGGTCACAAAATAGTGAGGAAAAGACCAGAGATTGAACCCAGCAGCCTGATATACAAATTTTCTTTTATTACCAAGCATTGCTGCCTCTCAAACATTTATATTACATGCCAGACACCATTCTACATTCTTAAAACAGAGAAAAACCTTCTGAAGTAAGGACTTTCACCCTCAATTTACATATGAGAATAATGAATCCAGGGGGCTCTCTAGTCTCCATTTTTCTGTCTGTCAAATGGGTAGGTCTGATCAGCTGACATTGATCCCAGTTTCTGCAGACACTGAGATTCTATAATTAAATAGCTCAACGGTTCTGGCTAAAACCCAAATAGAAAAACTCATTTTACACATTTGTGGACCCCCTGATCTCACAAGTTTAATAATAGCCTACTCATGTACAGAAGTACAAAAATGGCCAACTCAACACAGGTTATTATTCTCCATCATCTATTCTCTAGGAATTAGATGGGAAATAAAAAAAAAGGAAGGGAATTAAAAATCATTTAGGGTAACACATTGCTTGCTTTCAGCAATTAGCTCCAAGATCATACCCACATCTAACTGTGTTAAATTGGGAAAGGGATGACATATTACTTTTTATTACTTTTCTTTTCCTCATTTTTTAATATTCTGTTTGACTTTTAGACTTTCAGTCTACCACAAGCCTTTGAGAAAGGTTAGTATTTTCATAGCGGAAAGGTTCAGAACCCAGGGAAGCTTGCCTGAGGGCACCCAACTGGTAAGAACTGAACTGGGATTTGAACTTGTGATGAGTTTTACCTAAAGTGACAGTATCAGGACTGTTAAGACTAAAATTGACCTTGTCTTCAAAATCCTATTTTTTAAAAAAATAAAAACTCTCCCATCAGTGAATATAACTTTGTAACTCTTGACAAGCCAAGGGATGGACATTGATAAACTCCCAGCTGAGTCAGCTGAGTGACCCCCTGTCAGCATTACCGTAGCAAGTCACAGACCAGCCACGTACCATGCTGACGTCATCCAGGGTCCACAGGTATCTAATGTCCCCAGGAAATTCACACCACACTACAGAGCCTGGTATGTAGAATATGGCATAAGAACCTCAGGAATTCAGTGATTTTTATAAGGGAAGATACCTATCTTCTTAGAAATGTTCCTATGAAAAAAGTTGTGCATGTGAGCAAAATCAAGCCCCCTCTGCTCACCAACAGATGACTTTAGCCAACCCTTGTATGGTGCCACTTTTATCATTAAAAAAAATTCCTAATAGTCTTTTGGACCCTAATCTTCTGGAAATGAGGGTTTCCTGCCATAACAAGAGGTCTGCCTCAGAGAGAGATTTGATTCCTTATTTGAACACCTGTAGAACCCCCTAAAATAGTTTAGATAGAAATGAAAATGATGGGAGGAGAGAAAACCTCCACAAGGGATGGTCCTGGAATGCAGGTTCCATGTGATTTACTCCAAGAATAGTTAAGCAATAAGAGGCTGGAGAGCTGCTCCTGTTCTTGCTTTCCCTCCCCAGATGGGGAAGAAGTCCTCTGGGAATCCTCTACTCCCAGTTACAGCACACTTCCCACAGCTGGTGCCCCAGGGCTGCCTCCAAACTGAAAATGAATGACTGCAGTCAACTCTCAAGGTCAACAGCTGACTGAATCCAAAGCTACTGGAAGGAGGTTGGGAGGCTTCGGCGCTTTGTTACCTGGGGTTCACATCCCAGGTCCTCCACTGACTGTGCAAATCTATGCAAGTATTTTTGAGCCTAAGTTTCTTCACTTGATAAATCAGGGTAATAATACCCATTTCATTGGCTTGTGTGTCAGTTTTCAATGGCTTTCATAACAAGTACCACAAACTAGGGGCCTCAGAATAACAGACACTTTTTTTCTCATAGTTCTGGAGGCCAGGAGACTGAAATCAAGATATCAAAGAGGCTAAGTTCTCTCTGAAGAGTCTAGGGAAGAATCCTTCCTTGCCTCAGCCCCTGACATTTCTTGGTGATGGCAGGATCACTCCAACCCCTGCCATCTCCTCACATCTCTCTGTATCTCTGTTCTCCCCTCTTCTTATAAGGACATGAGTCATTAGATTTAGGGTCAAGGCTAACCTGGGATCATCTCATCTTGATCCTTAACTAATTACATCCGCAAAGACCCTATTACCAAATAAGATCAAATTCTGAAGGCCAGATGGACATAAATTCTTGTGGGGGCACTACCAACCCATGATAACTGTTTAGGGGATTGAATGAGAAGGGTGCAGTTAAAGCACCTCATTTAACACCTGCATGTTACAGGTCTTTAATAAATAGAGCGACGATTTTTATTTTTTGTTATTATTGCTGCAACTGGGCTCATCATTGCCTTCTAGGCAATAAAGAAAAAGGATTGATTTGGGAATGAAAGGACAGGTCTCAGGAGTAGCAAGGAAAGGGGCAGCGGAGAAAAAGTAGGAGGTTTGGAAAGCGGGAGGAGAAAGTGCTGAGGGGACACTCATTACCTGGTTTATTCCAGTGCCCACAAGGGTTTCCCTTGTGACTCAGCTGGTAAAGAATCCACCTGCAATGCGAGAGACCTGGGTTCAATCCCTGGATTGGGAAGATCCCCTGGAGAAGGGAAAGGCTACCCACTCCAGTATGCTGGCCTGGAGAATTCTATGGTCTGTATAGTCCACGGGGTTGCAAAGAATCAGACACTACTGAGCGACTTTCACTTACTCATTCACTCTAAGGCCGGGGCCTGGATACACCGGGCGTGAGGCAGGAAAACTGGACACCTGAGTCTGACCCAGCCTGGCCATCTCCCCATGGTGGTCTCACTGCCCTGAGGGGAGAAAACCTGAAGAATCCAGGGGAAAAAATTCTCTACATGCTCACTTCTTCCTCTCCTTCTGGTACAGATGCCTCCTTGTTCAGACAGGTCTGACTCTTGTGAACCCATGGACTATAGCCCACCAGGCTCCTCTGTCCATAGAATTTTCTAGATGAGAATACTGAAGAAGGTTTGCCATGTCCTACTCCAGGGGATCTTCCTGACTCAAGGAATGAACCCTCATCTCCTGTGTCTCCTGCATTGGCAGGCAGATTATTCTTTACCGCTGAGCCACCTGGGAATTCCCTTTGGTACAGGTACTGTTAGACCCCGGAGTCGCCCTTCCCTCAAAGGAACAGAGGACACTCACGATAATGCAAGACACACAGCGAGGTTTATTTCCAGCTAGCTGGGGTCCAAGTGTCCGCCCGACGCAGCAGGTTTCAACAAGGACCCCGAGCACTCAGAGCCAAGGGGTTATATAGCATTTTCAAATCATGATATTTCTAAATTACCTAACTCACAGGAATTTTCATAACACACACACACACAGCTGTGCCTATCTCTCTCCTGGGGTCTTAAGGAGATAAGTTTATCAGACCTGTTTACCTAATTTTCAGTGTCGAAACCGCCCACATTCTTGGTGTTTAAGATTAACTTGCCTTCCTGGTACTTAAGATTAACTTGTCTTCCAGGTTTTATCTAGTTCTTCTTCCCTCAAGTCACATACTCAGTAAAAATGGTTTTTCCGGCCTCTAAGATGGCCGTTCTTATGCTAACCTATTCTTACAGTACTTCAGAATTTTTCATATAGGAGTAGGAGAAGAATTGACTCTGGAAGCAAGACTCACAGAGCATAGAGGCCTCCTCCCTGAAAAGTAAGTGGATCTCAGTGCTGAGTGTGGAGAGAAACTCCTGTTATTTCAGAAGATTCCTGAGCCCTGGAAATGAACCAAGCATAACAAACACATGAAGTCAAAGGCAGCTGGAAAATCTAGGCCCCTTCTTCCCCAAGGCCAGAATGACGGGCATCCTGGATGCTCTAAAATTTAGTCAATGCAATTCTGAAGACACCAAAGTTTCACCCTGATATAAATTATACACTGCCAAGCACTGTAGCTTGGGTCAGGAAGATCCCCTGGAGAAGGAAATGGTCCCATGAACAGAGGAGCTTGGCGGGCTATAGTCAATGGGGTTGCAAGTGTTGGACATGACTAAGCGACTACACCACCAAGCACTGTAGCTAACGGTTTTGCTAGAACTGTGGTACATGTTTATATTACTGGAAGAGATTGAAGGGCAAGAGGTGAGTCATGACCAAAAAATTATTAAGTATAAAGATTCTCTTGAAGACTAACTTTTTCCCTCCAGTCCCTCCAGACTGTCAGCCAGGTGTTTAATTTTTTGTAGCATGAACACTTTGATGGTCTGAGTCCATGGAAAAGTCTCAGAATAATGTTTTAAATAAAATAGTAAAAAAAGTACAAAGCAAACAATATCAAAAGACAGTTATTAAAATACCAACAAAACAACCAGTTTATGATATGTGCTTTTTTCTCAATGTATTAATCACAAGTTCTAGAAACAGGTCTTACAGCTACTGTAATTTTTTGAAGTTCTGAGGAATTTAACTAATATTTCAAGATCTCTGCAGCAACTGTTAAGAGTTTGACAAATTTCAGTGGTTTATTGTCTACGTTCATAATTGAAGAAATGCTAACTTTCAGTTGGGGTTAAGTGGAAATACACACATAGTTGTTTTTTTTTTTTTCCCTTATCCAAGTTCACAGAATTCTCTTCCTAGGAGTCGGTGGACCCCATATTTCGAACCTCTATTCTGAGCAAACTTCAAAAGTACCCAAATTGTGGTGGGGCTCTGCCCGCAAGCGCTAGCACCAATTCAGTTACGTTAGCAAAGGAGGCCCCCTGCTGGCCAAAACGCGGCTGCCATCCATCCGAAAACTCAATTGGCCGTGTTAGAAAACAATAGGTCAGGCAATTAATTCACTGACTCACATCAAGAAATGGAGCACGGAAAGCTACTTGTCAGCCAGGCCCCGGGGTATCTAATCAGTATAGATTTAAAAGCCCATCTGGCTTAATGGGAAAGTGCTGATGATTTGTGCTGTTGGTCATTAGCAGAGGTGGAGATGCCAGCCTGGACTGCTGTTTCTAAGGCAGCGTCTTTCTTCTCTCCCGGTCAACAACAAACTCAGCAGATTGCATAAAGGCTAGATTTCCCCAGGGGCTTGTCTGACCAAGGTATTTAAAGCCTGGTTTCAGTGCTTGGAGCCAAGGGCAAAGGAAGGAGAGGAGATATGAATTCAGGACTTAGGATGTGCCAGAAACCAGGATAAGAATTTTCACGTGTGCTATTACTGTCAATTCCTAAAGCAATCCTGCATGAAGTTACTGTTATTATATACAGAGTCTTGGAGAGGAAAGCTGTCACTTACTCATGGTCACTCTGAATGAATGGCTGTGTGGGTTGGGGGGTGTGGCTAGCCCATCTGATGTCCAGTTTCTGCAGCCTGAGGCAAGGAAAGTCCCGCCCAGGGTTCTGGATCCTAGTGTCAGGTTTGAGCCCAGGCTTCACACTAACAGCATGAACTTAGACAAATTTATCAGTCATTGGTGCCTCATTTTCCCTATCTGGGAAAGGAGGATAGTAACAGTACCTATTACAAGAGTTATTGTAAAGATCAAATGTAAAACCCATAGAACAGTGCCCGATATCTGTAGATATTCAATAAATGACAGCTATTATTACTCCGAGAAAATGTTGCCTCCTAAATACTAAAGCAACAACACAGCCAGCAGCCTAAACCATCATTCCTCCCAGCATCAGAGTCTTTTCAAGTGAGTCAACTCGTCGCATGAGGTGGCCAAAGTATTGGAGTTTCAGCTTTAGCATCAGTCCTTCCAAAGAACACCCAGGATTGATCTCCTCTAGAATGGACTGGTGGGATCTCCTTGCAGTCCAAGGGACTCTCAACAGTCTTCTCCAGCACCACAGTTCAAAAGCATCAATTCTTCAGTGATCAGCTTTCTTCACAGTCCAACTCTCACATCCATACATGACCACAGGAAAAACCATAGCCTTGACTAGACGGACCTTGATTGGCAAAGTAATGGATAGAGCCCAGCAATAGTGTTAAACATCCTACAATGCACAGGACAGGTCCCTCAACAAAAAATCAAGTGGCCTCAAAGGTTAATATTGTCAAGGCTGAGAAGCTCTGCCCTACTCTGAACACCAGTGAGGTGAAGAATAGTTTGCCAGATATGATGAGGTGCTAGGTGGAAACTGAAGCCCCCATCCTAATGGAGGAGGGCCAGGCAATAACCCAGTACATAAATAAGAAACTATTAGATGACAATAAATGCTGTGATAGAAGTAAAACAGTGGCAGAGAGTGATGGGGTTGAGCTCCTTAAAGTGATGAGAAGAACGTTTTCTTAGAGGAGGTGGCATTCAAACTGGACTTGAATGACAGGAAGTGACCAGACATTGAAGATCTCAGCAAAGAGCCTGGCTGGCAAAGGGACAATTCCTGCAAAGGTATCAAGGCAGTGACAACCGTGATGTGACTGAGGACAGAAAGAATGAGAGTAGTGGTGGGGAGGGAAGTAGAGAGTCAAATAAAATTCCAATAAGAGACCACAGATGATTTCCTTTGGACAGTCCTACTTCCTGATATGCTTACTCCCTAGGAAAAAATATTGCCTCAAAGTACGTGACAGTAACTGAAATATGTGATTTGCTATGTGATATAAATTTTAAGTTGGTTTTTAAACTGTTGTTCTTTCTTTTAGGAAGCAATAACAGGGAGTCTCTTCCCTAGCAACAAAGTAGTTAACAAGGTCAGTTATTGGATTTGGTTACTTCCGGTTTGAGATAAACCATGTTGTGTCTTCCTGTTCTCTGTCGCATGGGGCTTATTCAGATGCAGTGCCCTAAGAGGAAGTTTCAGAGGAGGGAGACCAGGACACATTTCCATTCTGCTCCGTTGAAGCCTATCAGTGGCCCCGAGTAGAATGCAATACTGCAAAGCATAGTTTGAGAATCAGTAAGGCCAGGAGAGGAGGCAGGGAGAAGGGCTAGGCATCTTGCCTGCCTTGTCCATAGCTCTTCTGCCTGCACAACATCAGAGGCTAAGGAAAGGCCTGTAAAAGGACTCAATTATCTAATTCTTCCTCTGTTTCTGGTGGGTTTCTCATGTATTGCTGAGCCACAGTTGTAGTTTATTAAGCAAGTAAAGGAAGTAAATTTTGATAGAATGTCTAATAGACTGATTGGTTAATAAAAAGGAAGGGGGAGGAGTAGGCAGGAGGAGGTTTCTATTTTTGAAGATGGGATAAACTATACCCAGGATCCTCAGGGCAGGAATGTGTGTGTTTGGTGTAAATAGCGGGAATTGAGCCCCCCGAGGTCTGTCTGGACTTACTGTCTGGAGCATCCTTAAACAGGATGCTCTGGACTCACAAGTCTTTTCCTGTGCTCTGTTACATTTAGTTTCAAAACTTGCTGGCCATGTTTAGGATTTTTTTACCAGACCCCAGTTAGAAAGCACATGGGCTCTTAAAGCTGGTTCTCAGTGAAGCTAGCAAAGCAAGCCAGTCAGCTAATTACCAGAGTCCGCACTGGTTTACAACTCAAGTAACCCAATTCAGACAAATTGCTGATTGTCTTTTCCTCTTCCTTAATCTTAGGACCCCTAGTTTTATTCAGGGCAGTAAATGATACCCAGCTAAAAGACTATGTATTTCCCAGAAGTCGTATGACTTCTATATGGCCATATGACTAACTCCTAGCCAATGAAATGAAGTGGCAGAGTTTTGTGTAACCTCTTGGAAAGCATCTTAAAAGACACGTAATGTATGCACTTTGCTCATTCTTTCCCCCCATTCTGCCACCTGGAATGTGGATATGATGGTTGGAGCTCTACCAGCCATTGTGTGCTATGAGGACAGAGTCATACTCTAAGGAAAACATAGTGACTAGAAAGAGTCTAGATCTCCAAGGACTTTGTGGGGTTGGCATACTAGCCCAAAATATCCTGTCTCTGGACTTCTGTTATATGTAAGAGAAAGTTGCTTCTATATTACTTATTTTTTACACGACTTTAAAGTTTTCATTTAATGCAGTCAGAATTAATCCTAAATGGCCCACCAATATTTGTATAATGTACCCACATTGTGAGACTGAATGAACAAGATTAATACTTTCATAAAGTTGTATTTTATATAAGCTTCTTAAAATTATCATTTTGAAACAATAAGCAATATATAATGAGACTGACACTATATAAAGTCTTAGCTGACCAATTTTGATTTAATCTAAGGGGTATTTTAATACACATTGGCAGATCTCATCAAATGAAGAGAATGGAATTCAGGTGTTGGTGGCTTTTTTAAATTTAAAACTGGTCTAAGACATCTGAAATCACTGGTTCACAGTAACAGAGAGTACCTCACCTTATGGGTCCTATAGCAGTGCATCACTGATTCTGTTTGTATCATCAAAACATCTGGGATGCCTCGCTATTTCTCGAGCCTCCTGATCTCTCTGATGTAACAGTGTGTGCTGATGGGCTTTAAAGTAGCCCTCCCTGGGGCTAAAACAAGAGTAGTTCCTCAAAGCCAATGGTAATCATCATTGCTGCTCACCAAATATTTCTCACACTCTGCCTTCCAGCCATGTGATAGAGTTGTACTCCCTGGCTCTCTGTGGTTGAGTATGTCTGAGTTCTGGCCAGTGAACTGTATCAGTTCCAAGATCAGCATATATTGCTCATGTGAGACCCTTCACAGTTGTATTTTTCACTTGCCAACAGTATCAGGTAGTGACTGCCCATCACCTGTGTCCAGGAGGGCAGGTAATGCCAACCGCTGAGCAGCGTCCCCAAGTGTCTCTTGTTGGACATGGAGTTTGAACAAGAAATATACCCTTTTTTGTTTCAATCCACTGAGATCTGAAGATTGTTTCCAGCATAATCTATATTCTGATTAATGCATTACACCATCCAGAAAAAGAATCTGAGGATGGCAGTAATCACAGAGGAACTGAATATTATCTATGGTTCCAGCCATCAGAGAACACATGTGAGCAACAGTTCCCTCTGAGTTGACTCATACATTTAACCCTTTTAACATTAACAAGTTCACGAAACTTCTTTGTTGAGAAGTTGCCTTAACATATCTAGCTACAAAAATCCACCAAAACCAAGCAATCACAAAGAAAGACAGTGCCAATGAATGCTCAAACTACTGCACAATTGCACTCATCTCACATGCTAGTAAAGTCATGCTCAAAATTCTCCAAGCCAGGTTTCAACAGTACGTGAACCGTGAACTTCCAGAGGTTCAAGCTGGTTTTAGAAAAGGCAGAGGAACCAGAGATCAAATTGCCAACATACGCTGGATCATGGAAAAAGCAAGAGAGTTCCAGAAAAACATCTATTTCTGCTTTATTGACTATGCCAAAGCCTTTGACTGTGTGGATCACAAGAAACTGTGGAAAATTCTGAAAGAGATGGGAATACCAGACCACCTGACCTGCCTCTTGAGAAACCTGTATGCAGGTCAGGAAGCAACAGTTAGAACTGGACATGGAACAAAAGACTGGTTCCAAATAGGAAAAGGAGTGCATCAAGGCTGTATATTGTCACCCTGCTTATTTAACTTATATGCAGAGTACATCATGAGAAATGCTGGGCTGGAAGAAGCACAAGCTGGAATCAAGATTGCTGGGAGAAATATCAATAACCTCAGACATGCAGATGACACCACCCTTATGGCAGAAAGTGGAGAAGAACTAAAGAGCCTCTTGATGAAAGTGAAAGAGGAGAGTGAAAAAGTTGGCTTAAAGCTCAACATCCAGAAAACTTAAGATCATGGCATCTGGTCCCATCACTTCATGGGAAATAGATGGGGAAACAGTGGATGCTTTATTTTTGGGGTTCCAAAATCACTGCAGATGATAACTGCAGCCATGAAATTAAAAGACGCTTACTCCTTGGAAGGAAAGTTATGACCAAACTAGACAGCATATTGAAAAGCAGAGACATTACTTTGCCAACAAAGGTCTGTCTAGTCAAGGCTATGGTTTTTTCATGTATGGATGTGAGAGTTGGACTATAAAGAAAGCTGAGCGCCGAAGAACTGATCCTTTTGAACTGTGTTGTTGGAGAAGACTCTTGAGAGTCCCTTGGACTGCAAGGAAATCCATCCAGTCCATTCTAAAGGAGATCAGTCCTGGGTGTTCATTGGAAGGACTGATGTTGAAGCTGAAACTCCAATACTTTGGCCACCTAATGCGAAGAGCTGACTCATTGGAAAAGACCCTGATGCTGGGAAAGGTTGAAGGCAGGAGGAGAAGGGGACGACAGAGGATGAGATGGCTGGATGGCATCACCGACTCAATGGACATGGGTTTGGGTAGACTCTGGGAGTTGGTGATGGACAGGGAGGCCTGGCATGCTGCGGTCCATGGAGTCAAAAAGAGTCAGATACAACTGAGTGGCTGAACTGAACTGAACTGAAATGAAGCAATCCTATTTTTCAGTGACTTCAGGCCCTATCAAACTTACTGCAAGTTCTGCATTTACATTCCCCACATAACTGGCTCCACCGTGTGGTGTTCAGAAGAAATAACATTATAGGACTGTAAAAGCAAGGTCATATATCCAATAATACCATATATGCCTTGAGTGGGGACTGCACATGATAAAAAAAATCACATCCAGCTTACTAGGGCATTAAATCAACAGTAAGAGGGAAAATGTTTCTGTCATGTGAACCAGGAAATGCAGCAGTAGAGAGTGAGGCTTGATCATTTGTTAATCAATTATGTAAATAATATTTACTGAACTCTACTATGTACCATAATTTATTATGGGTTCCGGGGATATAGCGGTGGACAAGATAGAAGTTACTGACTTAGTTGGAAAGGCAGACAATGGAACAAGTCAACAAAGTAATATTTACCACAGTGTAGGATGTGATACGGAGAAGGCAATGGCACCCCACTCCAGTACTATTGCCTAGAAAATCCCATGGATGGAGGAGTCTGGTAGGCTGCAGTCCGTGGGGTCGCTAAGGGTTGGACACAACTGAGCGACTTCACTTTCACTTTTCACTTTCACACATTGGAGAAGGAAATGGCAACCCACTCCAGTGTTCTTGCCTGGAGAATCCCAGGAACGGGGGAGCCTGGTGGACTTCCGTCTATGGGGTCGCACAGAGTTGGACACAACTGAAGTGACTTAGCAGCAGCAGCAGCAGCAGGATGTGATAAGTGCTATGCTGCTGCTGCTAAGTCACTTCAGTCGTGTCCGACTCTGTGTGACCCCATAGACGGAAGCCCACCAGGCTCCCCCGTCCTTGGGACTTTCCAGGCAAGAACACTGGAGTGGGTTGCCATTTCCTTCTCCAATGTGTGAAAGTGAAAGTGAAGTCGCTCAGTCGTGTCCGACCCCTAGCGACCCCATGGACTGCAGCCTACCAGGCTCCTCCATCCATGGGATTTTCTAGGCAAGAGTACTGGAGTGGCTTGCCATTGCCTTCTCCGGATAAGTGCTATAAACCAAAATAAATCTGAGTTAGGGCATAGAAAGTGATGCTGAGGGGTTCTTTTAAATAAGGTTGACAGAAATAGAGACAAACAATTCACATTTAGTTCTCCCAAAGTTCATTTAGATCATTTCGGTCATTCAGTTGTGTCCAACTCTTTGTGAACCCATGGACTACAGCATGCCAGGCTTCCCTGTCCATCACCAACTCCCAGGGTTTGCTCAAACTCATGTCCATTGAGTCAGTGATGCCATCCAACCATCTCATCCTCTGTCAGTCCCTTCTCTGCCCGCCTTCATCTTTCCCAGCAGCAGGGTCTTTTCCAATGAGTCAGTTCTTTGCATCAGGTGGCCGAAGTATTGGAGTTTCAGCTTCAGCATCAGTCCTTCCAATGAATATTCAGGATGATTTCCTTTAGGATTGACTGGTTGGATCTCTTTAAAGTCCAAGGGATTCTCAAGAGTCTTCTCCAACACCACAGTTCAAAAGCATCAATTCTTCAGAGCTCAGCTTTCTCTATAGCCCAACTCTCACATCCATAAAATGACTACTGGAAAAACCATAGTTGGCAAAGTGATGTCTCTGCTTTTTAATATGCTGTTGAGGTTGGTCACAGCTTTTCTTCCAAGGAGCAATCGTCTTTTAATTTCATGGCTGCAGTCACCATCTGCAGTGGTTTTGGAGCCCCCCAAAATAAATCTCTCATTGTTTTCATTGTTTCCCCAACTATTTGCCATGAAGGGATGGGACCAGATGCCATGATCTTGGTTTTCTGATTGTTGAATTTTAAGCCAACTTTTTCACACTCCTCTTTCACTTTCATCAAGAGGCTCTTTAGTTCTAAGCTTTCTGCTATAAGGATGGTGTCATCTGCATATCTGCGGTTATTGATATTTCTCCTGGCAATCTTGATTCCAGCTTGTGCTTCTCCAGCCCAGCATTCCTCATGATGTACTCTGAAGATAAGTTAAGTAAGCAGGGTGACAATATACAGCCTTGATGTACTCCTTTTCCTACTTGGAACCAGTCTGTTGTTCCATGTTCAATTCTAACTGTTGCTTCTTGACCTGCATACAGGTTTCTGAGGAGGCAGGTCAGGTGGTCTGGTACTCCCATCTCTTTAAGAATTTTCCACAGTTTGTTGTGATCCACACAGTCAAAGTCTTTGGCATAGTCAATAAAACAATGTTTTTCTAGAACTTTCTTGCTTTTTTGATGATCCAATGGACATTGCCAATTTGATCTCTGGTTCTTCTGCCTTTTCTAAAACCAGATTCAACATCTGGAAGTCCACAGTTCATGTACTGTTGAAGCCTGGCTTGGAGAATTTTGAGCATTACTTTGCTAGCATGTGAGATGAGTGCAGTTGTGCAGTACTGTGAACATTCTTTGGCATTCCTTTCTTTGGGATTGGAATGAAATTTGACCTTTCCCAGTCCTGTGGCCACTGCTGAGTTTTCCAATATATATATTATATATGTGTTATATTATGAAGTACAACCACTTTAATATATGTGATCACTTATAGACACAAGAACCTAATTAAGTCTTTAATTCTAAGTTATAGAAATGACACTATAATAAATTAATCAAATACATTCAGGATATGGCATATGGTATACGTCTACTATCCTAGATGCCTCAAAATTGGAATGTTATAAAAAGGGTGATTTCCTAAAAATTTTAAAAAGACTTAAAAGACATAATAACCAAATACAATGTGTGAATCTTGATTGACTCTCAGTTCAAAAAGATAATTTTAAGACAATTGGTAGAATTTTAAATTTTGTTTTAAATATTGGATGATATGGAATTATTGCTAATGTTCTTATTTAGGGGGGAATGCATGTTGAAATATTTAGGAGTAAAGTATTTGAAGTCTGAAACTTACTTTCAAATGGTTTAGATAAAAACTGTGTATGTGTGTGTGTAAAAGAGAGAAAAGAAAAAGAGATGACAAAATGTTAATGTTTGATGAATCTAAGGCAAAAGAATGTAGTTTTGTATCATAAACTCCTAGAGAAATCAAAGGTGGTAATCTCCTTGACATTGGTCCTGGGAAAGATTTTCTGGATTTGACACTAAAGCAAAGGCAACAAAAGCAGAAATTAAGTGGGACTACAACAAACTAAAATGCTTCTGCACAGTAAAGGAAACAATCACCAAAATGCAACTTGTGGAATGGGAGAAAATATTTGTCAACCACACATCTGACAGGGGCTTAATATTCAAAATATACAGAATCCATACAGCTCAACAGTAAAAACAAAACGAACCCAAATAACTCAATTTAAAACTGGGCAAAGGATCTGAATAGACATTTTTTCAAGAAAAGATACATAAATAATTATGTACCAGAAAAAGTACATAATCATCAGGTAAACTCAAAAATAAAAGCCTAACACCTGTGAGGATGTTTATTATCAGAAAGTCAAAAGGTAAACAAACTGGCGAGAATGTGAAGAAAAGAGAACTCTTGAGCACGGCTGGTGGGAATATACATTGGTACAACCATTAAGGAAAACAGAATAGAGGTTCCTCAAGAAATTAAAAATAGAACTAACATATGATGGAGCAATCCACCTCTGGATACATATATCCAAGGAAGATGAAAGTGAAATCATTATTCAAAATGATATCTGTACTTCCATGTTCATTGCAACACTATTCACAGTAATCAAGATATGGTATTAAATGTCTGTTAACAGATGAATGAAGATATGGTGTATAGATCTGTGTGTGTGTAGTATATTTATATAATGGAATATTGTTCAGCCTTAAAAAAGAAGGAAATCCTGTTGTGTGCTACAACCTGAATGAATATTATGCTATGTGAAATAAGCCAAAGAAAGACAAACACTTCCTGGTATCAGTGATATGTAGACTTCCATCACGCCCACCCCGCTCACCACCCCCAAACAAAAAACACGTTGGACTCACCGGGGAACAACTAGATTGTAGTATCTGTAAGGATAAAAGCTAGTGAGATCAAGACAAAGACGTTAGAATCCCTACCATACAACCTTAAATGACCAAAATCTTTGATTAAACAACCCAACACAATAGGGATAAATCAGCTATATTCAGTAACACCGATAGGAAAATTTACTGGGATAGCAGATCTGCCAATTTACTTCATCTGTATCTAACATAATTTGAAACGAAAAATTTAAAGATCGCTCAGGCCAAAAGTGACCCAGTGCATCCAGCCTTCCAAACATCTCCAAGAAGCCAGACACACAAGTAAAAGCAATGTTGCATCAACTTGGCCTTCAGCTAAATATCCCCAACTGACTTCAGTCAACACTGCATGGAGCAGACAAACCAAGTCAAACCCTGCCCAAATGTATGAGTAAAGTAGGTAACTGTTGTTATTTTTAAAATACTAAATTTGGGTTTGTTAAATGGTAATAAATAACTTTTAGCATTACTTCAGTCAGCTTTGAGAGTGTCCTTGCATTCTGGCCTAAGAATATGTTTCAGACTACTCTTGTCTTCTGTATAGAACTGGAATTGCCCCCAACGCCTGACTCCTTTTACTGAGAAAACATACACAAAGACCATAGTTTGAGTATGAAGATTTTTTTTTTTTTTGAAGAAACAAAACATTACAGTCACGTTCCACTCCCTTCCTCCCCAGATAGTTGCCACTATCATGCATTTAGTGCCTTATTAATCTCTTGCATTTTAGAAAAGTTTTACAATTTATGTATATTTTCACAAACAATAAATAACACTGTAAGTCAAACATTCCCCATCTATTTTTAAAACCATTGGAGATGTATCTTACAACAGATAGTGTAACTGGCAAGTGATAGTGTAACTGGCTGCATTTTTCTTTTTCAGTAATATGTGCCTTTTTAAAACTTTTTATTTTGCATTGGGATATAGCTGATTAATAATGTTATGATTGTTTCAGGTGAACGGCAAAGGGACTCAGTCATACAAACACATGTATCCATTCTCCCCCAAACTCCTCTCCCATCCAGGCTGCCAATTATGTGCCTTATTGATCTTATTTTCTGTTTCACCTAAGATTAGATAAAACATAGATAAGATGCTTTATACTTTATAAAAATTTAATCATTTGAGTTTATTTTTCTGCAAATTACTCTTCTTGCTAAATATTTTAGCAAGCTTTGTTTAGGTACAATTTGCATTAAAATACATAATAATTTACATACAATAAAATGTACCCATTTTAAGTCCACAGTTTGATGAGTCACAATAGCTGTATAAACCTAATTTTCCATTATTGAGCTATAAGCATTATTTATATATTCCAAATATAGGCCCTTTTTCAGATAATATGTATTACAAATAGTTTTCCCCAACCTGTGACCTGACTTTTCATTTCCTTGCTGATGTATTTCAAAGAGCAGAAGTATTACTTTTATTTTTTAAGTTTTAATTAAAAAAAGTAAAACAGGAAATGGCATTTTAAAATGACAAGATAGTAAGTAAATTGTATCAGTCCTTTTAATTTGCTGTAATAATTCCTTTTCTTTGGAGTGTTCTTTATTCTGCTCGTTTTGTCCCAAAGAAAAATCACTAAAAATAAGTTTTCCAACATAAAAAATGCATTCAGGTTCTCCTTGGGAGCCATAATCAATGGGTGCAGTTTTCAGTGGCAGCACAGACATGAAAAACTGATGAAGCCGAAACGGCATCTGATTCTTACATGTTCGTGCAGATGACGACACAAACACAAGTGCTTTCACCATGAAGACTCAAGAGAATACTTGTTTTGATCTGTGAACATTTCTGTAGTTGCCAGAGAAATCTCATTAGCTTTATTGGGTTTGCCAAAAAGTTTGTTCAGGTGGGTTGTTTGGTTTTTGTTTTTTGGTAACCCAATAAATGCCAGCACAGCAACTGTGACATGATTTCACCTCAGGTGTTGCTATAAATGATTCTTCAATTCGCACAGCACAAATGCTGGGTCTTTCTTCAAAAAACATGTGAAGTGTGTGTACATACTGTGTAATTTTTTAAAAAGTTTTTGGAAAATTCTCATCATAAAGACTTGATTTTAGGATTAGAACTTAGTTCTGTCTGCACAGGGATCCCCAAGCACTGTGGCTCTGCCACTGATGCCAAGCATCTGGGTCCCACTGAGAAGCTAACATCAAAGACAGGAAGGGAAAGGCAGAAATGAAAAACAGGAAGATGAAAAAGGAGAGAAATGGAAAGACATAAAAACAATTGCTTAACACACTAATAAGTGAAGATATAATAATTTGTACTCTTATGACATTAAACCTAATTCTGAATTCAGTCATGAAATCATGTTCAAGTTGGTTTATCCAACACATGAGATTTATCTTTTTCGTATAAGTATTAAGCAGTACTATGTCTAATCCTAAGTTTGTATGTATGTTGTGCCATCTTCAGGGTGGGTTGGAATGATTACTCCATTATTAGATCACTGTTTTGTGACTGTGAGTAAGGTTTTGTATGGTTTGCTTGTTTTATAAACACCATAACTGCAATGAAATAAATACAAACCTCTACAAGTCCATATAAATATCCATGTCAACAACAAATTTAGGAAAAGTCACAACCATTTGGAGTGGAAGCACTGAATATGGAATGGTCATTTCAAATAGTTAAGCTTGGAGCAATATATCCTAAATGCTAAATTGTTGTTTTGGAAGTTGAAAGAAAACTTAGATTTTCTAGCCAATTTTTCAAATATTGGAATTTCTAATGTAAGTCACAATTTCAGAGATTTATATTGGGAAAAGAAAAACTCAGCAAGAAAAATATGGTCGGAATTTCTAGTGATTTGCTATTGAAAGTCTCTATCCATGCACACAAAAATATTACATTTTTCTATTAGAAAGTGTTCTTGCATTCTCCAATGGTACTCTGTAGTCATGCATTAAGCAGAATTTTAAAGGAAACCAGGAAAGGACAGGACAAGATAGGAAGATAGAAAAAACCCAGTCTCAAGCTCATCCCACAGACGAGCAATGTGCCATATGGGGCAGGGTCACCTTTTGGCAGACTTCAGACCACAAGTTTGAGTCCCCTGTATTAAAGTCTGTGGTTATCATATTTCAAAGGCGTTAATGTAGTAGTTTTATGGAAATTATCAAAAGCAGAGAAAATACTGCCACGTAGGTAACATGCTAACTATAGAAAATAATTAGCACTTTTAGGCAGTGGGGATTGGAAGATCAGTTTTTCTAAATTCTCCACCAAACTCATCTAACATTCAGAATACAGCAAAGGAATTTCAAAGCAGAAAACCACACCAAATTCTAAGGATTCATGGTCTCATAATGCATCATTCTAGAATGTTCTAGAGTCTTATCACTGATCTTTGCTGGAAATCCTATTGTGTATCTTCAGACTAGAACCAATAATTGACAGGAAAAAGGATCGCTGTATTTCAGGTCTTTACAAGCAGATATTTTTGTGGGGCTTGCCAAGAGAGGAAAGAAACTACTTCAGGTCTATGAAGTGAAGTTGCTCAGTCGTGTCCGACTCTTTGCAACCCCATGGACTGTAGCCCACCAGGCTCCTCTGTCCATGGGATTTTCCAGGCAAGAATACTGGAGTAGGTTGCCATTTCTTTCTCCAAGAAGTATTACTTTTAATTAATTCCAATTAATAATTTTTTTCTTTCACAATTCACTAAGAAATCTTTCTCTATCCCAAGACAGTAATTTCTGTTTCTTTCCAGAATTTCTAGAGTATTCAGTTCAGTTCAGTCGCTCAGTTGCGTCCGACCCTTTGTGACCCCATCTTTTGTTAAATCTATGATCTATTTCACAATCTAAGTTTTGTACTAAAATTATGTATCGTGTAAGGTAAAAGATGAGGCTTGTTATTTGAATATATAGTTATTCTATTTGTTAAGACTTTTCTCATTAAATAACCATGGCACCTTTGTCAAAATCAATTGTGCAATATGCATGGGTCCATTTTCAAACTCTATCCTGTCCACTGGCCCCTAACATTTCTTATAAAACAGGTCTTCTGGCAACAAATTATATCATCTTTTCCTTGTCTGGAAGTCTTTTCTCACCTTTTCTGAAGGATATATTTCCTGAATATGGAATTCCAGGTCAACAGGTATATTTCTTTTAAAGATACCATGCCAAGGCCTCTAACTTGCAGAGTTTGAGAAAAGAAATACAGTCACTCTCTGTATGGAATGTGGTTGTTTTTCTTCTTCTCCAGCTGCTTTTCTAATTTTCTCTAGTTCTCAACACTTTGATTATGATGTACTTTAGTTTTATGTGTGTTCCTGATGGTTGAATTTCTTGGATCTCTGGGTTTATAATTTTCATAATTAGGAAAACTTTCAGACATTGTTTTTTATATTGTTTTTGTCTCCCTTATCCCATCTTCTGGGAGTCCAAATACAAGTATATTAGAAAGACTTGATGTTATTTCACAGGGGACTAAGGCACTGTTCTATTTCTTTTTTCTCTTTGTGCTTTAGTAAGGTTCACTGATTTTTAGTTCTGCAGTGACCCATC
This sequence comes from Moschus berezovskii, assembly GCF_049115385.1. Classification (NCBI taxonomy): domain Eukaryota; kingdom Metazoa; phylum Chordata; class Mammalia; order Artiodactyla; family Moschidae; genus Moschus; species Moschus berezovskii. The sequence continues at coordinate 48,134,041 of NC_142461.1, forward strand.
TGCTGTAATTCCATCTGTTCTTTCTCACCTAGCTAGTGAACAAAGAGGTAATCAAATAGCAGCAGTGACTTTTTAAAAATAAATCTTCCACATACTTGAATTATTGGTATAAGTGTACTAACCACAAATGAAATATTTCAGGACTATGAATTTAGAAATGTGTAGTTTTTTCAATATTTTATTTCTTGCCTGTAAAATTAGTTTGTGTATATATACATCTACATGTAACATGAGAAATGACACTGAATATGACACCAGTGATGGGCTGTTGTAATTTTTTTTACTTTGACTTCTACATAAAGTGATGACAATCTGTGGAAAATGCTTTATTGTATCATGCTTATTTACTACAAGGAACATTTTATAATAATACAAAAGTAATCCACAAACTTGATTAAGTGAAGATCAATTGATCTGAAAATTTTTTCTTCCTTAGTCTTTCACAGTAATTGCCAAAAGTTCAATAAGCTGATTTTTCCAAGAACAATTATTCTAATAACTTTGGGTGTTCAATCCGTGCAATGGTCCAGTCAGGCTTTACTCCTTGTGTAAACTCTCTCTGAAATCTAAGGAAAACATTATAAACAATGTGTATCCTGTATCAGTTCAAAAACTTCCTGGATCACTATGTAATTTTTAAGTATATAGCTGAGGCAGTTTTTAGCAAAAAGCTAACAGATAATGGTAAATAAAAATCAGAAGTTTAATCTACCAATTTGATCACAAAAAATATCCCCACAAAAATTAGAAGTGCATTCTCAACTGAGTATTTTTAATAGACAGATCTATATACACTCCAATATCTGTCAGTCTGTGAGAGAAACTTGTTATTTTGCTAAGTACTAGCTATAATATATGCCTAATATGAGGAGAAAAAAACTGGACTACGGTGATAAAATAGCACTTCCATGGAAGTTGGTTATGTGATTAGATATACTCACAGCTGGCACTAAGTTCATTCTTGAAAATAGCAGTCTTTATGACCTGCCTATGATCTTAGTAGGGACTATCAGAACAACCAAAGGTTACTGTTGATTATAGTGTTCTAAATGATGTCTTTAAAAAGAGACAATTCAGTAGATTTAAACTAAATAAGTACTTAAATACATAGAATATTTTGGGTAGTTACAAATAAAGCAAAATTCCACACAGGAAAAAGAAAAAAAAAAGCACATTTCCTTTAAGAAATGAAAAAATGAAGACATAATTCTTTTTACCTTAGTGAAACAGGATACATTTTCTTTCTTAGGTCATTTTGGGGTTTTGTTCATTGTTTTCAGCAACTTTGTATAACTTTGATGACATAAAAGTATTCTCTTTTAAACAGATATTAAACTATATCTCCACTGACTCGCTTGAATTGTTCACTGTTCCAAATTTTATTCACACAATAATACACTACAGTGTCTCACTTAAACAGGTTGTAACCTCCCATTAGATGGTACCTCCTTAGGGGCAGGAACCCTTCAATTCTGTGTCTGAACTCCCACCCGAGTACCTGGTCAAGAGGAGATGGTCAGTAATTATCTAGTGAGTGGACGGTCCATGTGCCAATTACAGCATTTTATTTTCCAAAGATGGTTATAACTACATTTCACATGCTGTTCTGCAATGTGACCTTGCTGCTGCCTCATGAAGAGGTGGTGTGTATCCATGTCCTTCACTGTGCAGATCCTGTGACTGTCTGGACCAGCAAACCATGGCAGAAGTGATGCTGTTCCAATCCTGGGCATAGCCCTTTATTGAGGGCTATGTCTAGCATCTTCTGTCTTTTGGAAGCCAACGACCAAGTAAAACACGTGACTATCTTAACACCTCCACAGGCCCAAGCTACGAAGAGAGGCCTTGGAGAATGAGACATTATGTGGAGAAGCCAAGGAGCATTCTGGTGCTGCCTTGTGAGTGAGGAAGCCCGCTGTGGAAATGAATCCCTGGCTCCTGCCATCCCAGTTGATGCCAGGTAAAGCAGAGAAAACCCCACAGCTGAGCCTTTCCAAAATTCCAGAGCAGCAGAAAAGCAGGCAAAATGAATGGCTGTTTGATGTCACCGAGTTTTGGAATGGTTTGTAATGTAGCAATAGACAGCTGAAACACTGTTTAATTAAGTTCAGCAATATTACCTCTTCCTAATTTCTGAACACTCCTGTTTCGTGGCCAATGTGTCTTTATAACTATCTCTCTTCATAGATAATTGTCAAATTTCAATTTTTTCTTCCTAAAGCTCCCTTTAGTTTTCCTATCTTCATACTACCTTCCATTTTCTAAAGAAAGGAAACAATAAAATGTGATTAGACTTACTCATAGCTTGCACTAAGAAGTTGTTTAGTTTCCACGTTCTGATCCCCCAACTTAACCTGGAACACACGGGCTCCACTTACGGCTTCACTGGGGATGTTGGCACTGGTTAGATACCAAAAGCACATCAGGATGTTAACAAACTTCCTTCCTTAGAGAAAAAACATACACACACACAGATACAAATCACAATAATCTATCATCCTTATATCCAAAATGAAATCAGCAACTGGCAGTAATTATACAGTCATTACAGATCAAAGTTTGTGCTCATTCTAAACTAAGGTACCTATATTGACACCTTTTATTTTTAGAAAATTCTCTTGGGGTTAATGATGTATTTGCCTCCCTCTCTGCAACACAGTATAAGAGTTACTATTTACTGAGCAGGTACTTATTTCCCAAGCGTACTATGTAGATTCTTTTCCATTTGTGGGATTTTCTAAAATTATGATAACAGGTATCTATTGTCAAGCCAGAAAACAGTAGGGGGAAAAACACATTTTTTTGGTGCTAAGTTATTAACTTAACCCCAACTGCCAGAAAGAAAAAACACTTCCATTCTACTTTAATTCACTTCACTATGCCCAGTGATTATGAGAATGTCCTGTGCAAAAACCAGGCAGTGACCATGGTGCTAAGATGAAATTTGAAATACCAGGGAGAAGAAAATATTTATCAATAAAAGCACCTTTCTGAATGTTTCAAATTAACATGTATGTGAAAATATTTTCACTATTAAAAGAGTCCTCAATTAGAATTGCCTTGGCAAGTATGTGAGCAAAGGCTAGATTTCCTATGTGCCTAGCACATAATACATATGTGTATATTTGTAGAAGGAATAAGTAAGTTACTGAGTTTTCAGGAATGCTATTGGGAAAATAGGGCAGGAAAAGAACAAGATAAACGCCAAAGTTCCTTTCAATTATTTTCATCGTCTCCAAATAAATTCAATTGGGAGTTCTGAGTTAATGTTACTCTTAAAACAGTCTTTAGCTAACAGTATTTACTTTTTATTTTACTTTTTACTCCTACTTAACATACAGCTGGACACTTAAAATACTGAATTGTTTCCTTTAAGTTAGGAAATCTGAAACACAAATATTTTCATTTTGACATAGCAGCAGCTTGTCTTGGGCAATTTTCATTAACTTGTGACAATGTTCTCTTCTATGAATTAAACAGCATTAGGGAAAAGTTCTTTTTTTTTAATTAATCTTTTCATTTCGTAATGGGGTATAGCTGATTAACAAACAATGTTGTTACAGTTTCAGGTGAACAGCAAAGGCACTCACCCACAGGAGTACATGTTTCCATTCTCCCCCAAACCCTCCTCCTATCCAGGCTGCCACATAACAATGAGTAGAGTTCCAGGTGTTATACAGTAGGACCTTGTTGGTTATCCCATTTTAAAAACGGCAATGTGTACATGACCATCCCAAACTTCTAGACAGAAAGGCATTCAAAACTATTACCATACCCCAAGTCTTCCAGAGCAAGGTCTTTAAAGAATGAATAAATTAGTTTCTCTGTAGTTCTCTAAATATCCACCTGTACCAACAAAATGCCACTATTCCATGATCTTTCACTGCTTTAGCTTATCTGGACAACTGTGGGCCATTTAAAGTTGACTATGCTCCAGGATTACCTTTCTCATCATAGTAAATGGAGATGTCTCCTGTTGATGTGTACACAATTTCATTTATGTCAGCAGCAAGGGCATTTTTATGGTTTTCAGGTAGTGAAGTAACCTTTTCTTTCAATACACGTAGAGTCTAAGTATGGAAAAAGCAAACCAGAGTTCACTTGTTGAATTGTCAAAAGCTTTTCAAAAAGTATAGTGAATTCTTCATGGAATGTATTCTGTAAAACTATTTTTAAATTTACAGTCATACATATTCACTTTCAAAAGCAAGGCTGAGAGGCATGTGATTCTTCAGTTAGATAACTCCTAATAGAACATTCTACGTAAGATTTGAAAGACATCATATTCACTTATGCCTTAAGCAGCAAGTCATTCTACGCTTTTTAAGACCCCTACTACTCCAAAGGCACGATAAAGGGACTCTACTTTGGGTGACGGCATACATGTTATTTTAAAGCATAAATAAGGACAATGTATATCATTCTAATGAAAGAAAATAATACATGTTAATATTTATTTTTAAAGGAAAATTAAAGTATACTTATCAGATTGATTATATTCTTTGCAGCCAAAGATGGAGAAGCTCTATACAGTTAGCAAAAACAAGACCAGGAGCTGACTGTGGCTCAGATCATGAACTCCTTATTGCCAAATTCAGACTTAAACTGAAGAAAGTAGGGAAAATCACTAGACCATTCAGATATGACCTAAATCAAATCCCTTATGATTACACACTAGAAGTGAGAAATAGATTTAAGGGACTAGATCTGATAGAGTGCCTGATGAACCATGGACAGAGGTTCATGACATTGTACAGGAGACAGGGATCAAGAGCATCCCTGTGGAAAAGAAATGCAAAAAAGCAAAATGGCTGTCTGGTGGGCCTTACAAATAGCTGTGAAAAGAAGAGAAGCAAAAAGCAAAGGAGAAAAGGAAAGATATAAGCATCTGAATGCAGAGTTCCAAAGAATAGCAAGGAGAGATAAGAAAGCCTTCCTCAGTGATCAATGCAAAGAAATAGAGGAAAACAACAGAACAGGAAAGACTAGGGATCTCTTCAAGAAAATTAGAGATACCAAGGGAACATTTCATGCAAAGATGGGCTCGATAAAGGACATAAATGGTATGGACCCAACAGAAGCAGAAGATACTAAGAAGAGGTGGCAAGAATACACAGAAGAACTGTACAAAAAAGATCTTCACGACCAAGATAATCACGATGGCGTGATCACTCACCTGGAGCCAGACATCTTGGAATGTGAAGTCAAGTGGGCCTTAGAGAGCATCACTACGAACAAAGCTAGTGGAGGTGATGGAATTCCAGTTGAGCTATTTCAAATCCTGAAAGATGATGCTGTGAAAGTGCTGCACTCAATATGTCAGCAAATTTGGAAAACTCAGCAGTGGCCACAGGACTGGAAGAGGTCAGTTTTCATTACAATCCCAAAGAAAGGCAATGCCAAAGAATGCTCAAACTACTGCACAATTGCACTCATCTCACATGCTAGTAAAGTCATGCTCAAAATTCTCCAAGCCAGGCTTCAGCAATACGTGAACCGTGAACTTCCAGATGTTCAAGCTGGATTTAGAAAAGGCAGAGGCACCAGAGATCAAATTGCCAACATCTGCTGGATCACTGAAAAAGCAAGAGAGTTCCAGAAAAACATCTATTTCTGTTTTATTGACTATGCCAAGCCTTTGACTGTATGGATCACAATAAACTGTGGAAAATTCTGAAAGAGATGGGAATCCCAGACCACCTGACCTGCCTCTTGAGAAACCTATATGCAGGTCAGGAAGCAACAGTTAGAACTGGACATGGAACAACAGACGGGTTCCAAATAGGAAAAGGAGTACGTCAAGGCTGCATACTGTCACCCTGCTTATGGATGTGAGAGTTGGACTGTGAAGAAAGCTGATCGCCGAAGAATTGATGCTTTTGAACTGTGGTGTTGGAGAAGACTCTTGAGAGTCCCTTATACTGCAAGGAGATCCAACCAGTCCATTCTGAAGGAGATCAATCCTGGATGTTCATTTGGAGGGACTGATGCTAAAGCTGAAACTGCAATACTTTGGCCACCTCATGCGACGAGTTGACTCACCGGAAAAGACTCTGATGCTGGGAAAGGTTGGGGGCGGGAGGAGAAGGGGACGACGGAGAATGAGATGGCTGGATGGCATCACTGACTCTGTGGACATGAGTTTGAGTGAACTCCGGGAGTTGGTGATGGACAGGGAGGCCTGGCGTGCTGTGATTCATGGGGTCGCGGAGAGTCGGACACGACTGAGCGACTGAACTGAACTGACTGAAAGTACATCATGAAGAACGCTGGGCTGGAAGAAGGACAAGCTGGAATCAAGATTGCCTGGAGAAATATCAGTAACCTCAGATATGCAGATGACTCCACCCTTACGGCAGAAAGTGAAGAGGAATTAAAAGCGTCTTGATGAAAGTGAAAGAGGAGAGTGAAAAAGTTGGCTTAAAGCTCAACATTCAGAAAACGAAGATCATGGCATCTAGTCCCATCACTTCATGGGAAATAGATGGAAAAACAGTGGAAACAGTGTCAGACTTTATTTTTTGGGGCTCCAAAATTACTGCGGATGCTGATTGCAGCAATGAAATTAAAAGACGCTTACTCCTTGGAAGGAAAGTTATGACCAACCTAGACAGCATATTTAAGAGCAGAGACATTACTTTGCCAACCAAAGTCCGTCTAATCAAGGCTATGGTTTTTCCAGTGGTCATGTATGGATGTGAGGGTTGGACTGTGAAGAAAGCTGATCGCCGAAGAATTGATGCTTTTGAACTGTGGTGTTGGAGAAGACTCTTCAGAGTCCCTTGGACTGCAAGGAGATCCAACCAGTCCATTCTAAAGGAGATCAGTTCTGGTGTTCATTGGAATGACTGATGCTGAAGCTGAAGTTCCAATACTTTGGCCACCTCATGAGAAGAGTTGACTCACTGGAAAAGACTCTGATGCTGGGAAGGATTGGGGGCAGGAGGAGAAGGGGACAACAGAGAATGAGATGGCTGGATGGCATCACCGACTCGATGGACATGAGTTTGAGAGAACTCCGGGAGTTGGTGATGGACAGGGAAGCCTGGCGTGCTGCGATTCATGGGGTCGCAAAGAGTCGGACACGACTGAGTGACTGATCTGAACTGAACTTACCTCTTTGGCCACGAGTTCTTCCAATAGTTCAAACTTACACTGTGACAGCAATTTGGACACATGAGCAAAAGCCTTAAAAAGAAGACAAAGGAAAAGTGGGGGAAGGGTGGTAATTATTATTTTAAGATACCATGCGAAATACCATACAGTGTACAATGCTCATACTTCAATGGCTAAGTATAACAAAGACTATTTTATGATAAAGGCAATAAACATTGTCTACACTAAGATACTGATGGTTAGGCATAACTCTTTCAAAGTTGGTTGACTTTTCTTATATGGCCTTTCAGCATGCACAGTAGTAAGTGGGCAGATTGCTAATGATGTATCCACTCCAAGCACCTGAGAAAAGATAGTGTGTGGTGTCATACTAGGTTCTCAATAAAAAAATCTTTTATATAGTCCCTTTTAAAATAACGATGAAGTAATCAGCCATCCTGACTGTCATATGATCCTCCTCTGAATCTTGAATATATAGCAGTGCAATGTAAGTCATACTGGGAGTCTGGAGATCTGGACTGCAGCTGAACCTCATTAAGATAGATAGTGAAAGTAAGTGTTAGCTGCTCAGTCCTATCCAACTCTTTGTGATTTCATGGACTGTAGGCCGCCAGGTTCCTCCTCTGTCCATAGACTTCTCCAGGCAAGAATACTGGAGTGGACTGTCATTCCCTTCTCCAGGAGAATCTTCCTGATTCAGGGATTGAATATGGATCTCCCGTAATGCGGGCAGATTCTTTACAGACCAGACAGGTCTAAGACAGATACGGCATTGGTAAAGTGGGAGAAAAGATAATGAGTTTGCACAGTCTAATGCAGTAGACCTCAACTTTGAAGTACAAGATCCCACTTTAAAGTGGGAGACAATCAACTGCACTCCTCCACACCACTAGCAATGAGGAATGGGGATGTGCATTCATTAAGACTCCACCTGTTTTCAAGGAGCTTCCTGGCTACTTGAGGACAGAGCTGAGAAAATGGACAAATCCAAGAATTATGACAGGAATAAGAACAGGATGATTTTGGGAGAATACAGGTGAGAACTTACACTATCTGGGCGGACAGTTAAGGGGGCTTCCTAAAGGAAGAACCATCAAGAAGAAATTTGAAGAACTAGAGAGAGGAAGAGGATGCAAAGGTGTGTCAGACAGACAACTCTGGTAACTGTTATGGGCTGAACTGGGTTTTCCAAATTCATACATTGAAGCCCTAACTCCCAGTATTCCAGAAGGTAACTATATTTGGAGACAGGACTTTTAAAGAGGTGATGACGTCAAATAAGGGTGGGCCCTAGTCCAATTTGACTGGTGTGCTTACAAGAGGAAATGTGGACACACACGGAGATACCAGGGACACATGAGCACAGAGGGGAAAAAAAACATGAGAGGACACAGAAAGAAAATGATCATCTACAAGCAAAGGACAGAGGCCACAGAAGAAACCAAACTTGCCAACACCTTGTTCTCGGACTTTCAGCTTCCAGAAATGCAAGAATATAAAGTTTTATGGTTTAAGCAACCCAGACTGAGGTATTTTGTTATGGCAGCCCTAACAACAATGGTCAGGAAGCAACAGTTAGAAGAGGACATGGAACAACAGACTGTTTCCAAACAGGAAAAGGAATACGTCAAGGCTATATATTGTCACCCTGCTTATTTAACTTATATGCAGAGTAACATCATGCGAAATGCTGGGCTGGATGAAGCACACGCTGGAGTTAAGACTGCCCGGAGAAATTTCAATAACCTCCGATATGCAGGTGACACTACCCTTATAGCAGAAAGTGAAGAACTAAAGAGCCTCTTGATGAAAGTGAAAAAGGAGAGTGAAAAAGTTGGCTTAAAACTCAACACTCAGAAAACTAAGATCATGGCAACTGGTCCCATCACTTCATGACAAATAGATGGGGAAACAATGAAAACAGTGAGAGACTTTATCTTTGGGGGCTCCAAATTCACTGCAGATGGTGACTGCAGCCATGAAATTAAAAGACACTTGCTTCTCAGAAGTAAAGTTATGACCAATCTAGCTGCTGCTGCTGCCAAGTCGCGTCAGTCGTGTCTGACTCTGTGACCCCACAGATGGCAGCCCACCAGGCTCCCCCGTCCCTGGGATTCTCCAGGCAAGAACACTGGAGTGGGTTGCCATTTCCTTCTCCAATGCGTGAAAGTGAAAAGCGAAAGTGAAGTCGCTCAGTCATGTCTGACTCTTCACGACCCCACAGACTGCAGCCCACCAGGCTCCTCTGCCCATGGGATTTTCCAGGCAAGAGTACTGGAGTGGGGTGCCATCGCTTTCTCCGTAACCAACCTAGACAGCATATTAAAAACCAGAGACATTCCTTTGTCAACAAAGGTCCATCTAGTCAAAGCTATGGTTTTTCCACTAGTCATGTATGGATGTGAGAGTTGGTTTATAAAGAAAGCTGAGCACCAAAGAATTGATGCTTTTGAACTGTGGTGTTGGAGAAGACTCTTGAGGGTCCCTTGGGCTGCAAGGAGATCCAACCAGTCCATTCTAAATGAAATCAGTCTTGAATATTCATTGGAAGGACTGATGCTGAAGCTGAAACTCCAATACTTTGGCCACCTGATATGAAGAACTGACTCAATGGAAAATACCTTGATGCTGGGAAAAACTGAAGGCAGGAGGAGAAGTGGATGACAGAGGATAAGATGGTTGGATGGCATCACCGACTCAACGGACATGAGTTTGAATAAACTCCGGGAGTTGGTGATGGACAGGGAGGCCTGGCGTGCTACAGTCCATGGGGTCAAAAGAGTCGGACACAACTGAGCAACTGAACTGAACAATAATGGGGTTGAATTTTGAGAAAAAGCACACTTCCAAACAGACTCAATGATCCCGTGCAAACATTTTAGATGCTCTCAGGGTTCAGAAACAACCTATGTATTTTACTAAGCCTTTGTGTGTGGAAGATGGGTGAAATCTGATAAGAAGTAACAGACATCACAATCATGTTGAAGTCCACCCATGATACTCTAGTTTCTGTGGCCAATGATCAAACCTGAGCAAATTATCCTGTAAGGTAATAATGTCCCATTAGGAGGCTGCCCTGATAAGGCTTTGATGATATAAGAGAGTCGGACACGACTGAAGTGACTTAGCAGCAGCAGCAGCAGCAACCTAACAAGGGTCTTCCCTGGTGGCTTAGTGGTAAAGAATCCGCCTGTAATGCAGGAGCCACAAGAGGTACGGGTTTGATCCCTGGGTCGGGAAGATTCCTGGAGTAGGGCATGGCAACCCACTCCAGTAATCTTGCCTGGAGAATCCCCATGGACAGAGGAGCCTGGTGAGTTACAGTTCATAGGGTCACAAAGAGTCACACACGACTGAAGTGACTTAGCACGCACACACGCAACCTAAACAGGCTTCTGGGAAATAGCTTTTTCTTTCATAGAAAAGGCCAAAATATGTAAAGATATTGGAAGACAAACAGTAAATGGTTAATGTGGTTTGATGGCAGTAACAGGGATAATATAATATGTACTTATCAATGGAAGTAAAGTTTGTGGAGCTAATAGAGCTGTTTAAGGACTGTATATCATTGGACCACCTATTCCTCTGGTTCACATGATGAATAAAAGCTTGCCTAGATTGGTTTAAAATAAGCTACAGGCTATATTGTATAACACAGGGAATACAGCCAATATTTTGTAACTATAAATGGAGTGTAATATTTAAAAATTGTGAATCACTACACTGTACATCTGTAACACTGTATATCTGTAACAACATTACAATTATACTTTGAGAAAAAAATTTTAAATTATAAAATTATTTTAAAAAGCTTGCCTAGGTTATACTTAACCATGTCAATTTCTAGTAACTCTGGAGAACCAAGAATGCTTGTAGAATGGGTCACAGAATGATGCACCTCAGCAGTTGCTAGCTATGCATCCTTGAGTTAATCATTTGACCTTTTTAGACTTGATTTTTATCATCTGTAAAAGGGAATTAGACTAGAATAACGAGCATGAAGGTGTCTTTCACGTTCCATGACTGAAAAAGAAAAATGTTAATGAACATGATCTAACTGACAGCTTGATAGTCACATCCTAAGATAATATTCTATAGTTGGGAAGTTAAAGGGCAAGTTGAGCTCATGAGAGTAGATAAACTATCCAATGTTTATGCACCAGATTATTCCCAAGCCCCAGAATTACATCTGTGCAAAAGAAGGAAGAGTTGTCTTATGAGATCTAGGTAGGAAGACTTTTCAGCCATGTCCTTTTAAACTGTAGGTATTGAAAAACTGGTTTGCTTGATCTGAAAGGTTATGTTAAGCAACCACTGGTTTAAAGGAATCACTAAATATTTGCCATGGATGACCTAACATTCTTTTTTGGAAATCAGAATGACTAAATGCACAAAAATTGACTCAGATGAGGCAAGACTGCATACAGACTGGCTAATGAATGGGTGCAAATACTACTTAATAGCAAGGACAGGGTTAAAACAGCTCACAGCTGGAGGACCTTTAGGATCAAAGAGAGACTAAAAAGTGTTCCATGCTCCTTTGTCGTCAAAGGAAGTAGGGAGTTAGGCTTGATTTCTGTCCTGTATATGCGGGGATGACTTCCATTCCTTATTGACACATAAATGAGCAGGAGGTAGACAAGCTCACAAGTCATCTGCAGGAATCCTGAAGGACAGTAGCATCATGTTCATTTACCTCTGCACAAACAAAAGATTTTGAGAACTGACAGGAACTGAGATTTATCCCTTATAATGCTATTAACTATGCTTGCTCTTTGCTTTTAAATTTTTTTTGTAAAAACACAGATTAGTCAAGAATTGACTCAGGGAAGCAAAAAGCACGAGTTAATATTGACACTGATTATATAAAGTTGAAAACATTCAATTTATAACTGACAGATCACATAAATAAGTATAAATGGCTGTGTTTATAGAAATAAACTGAAAAAAAAAAACAACCTAGAAGTAAATATATCAATGCCAGCATATAATCAGTATCTTTTCCATTCTGCAGAAAAATCACATTTCAGAAGAAATAAAGCCATGGAGCTTTTAAGTGACAGAAATAGGCTTTGAATTCATTTCTATCTGATTCAAAACCTGCAGAGGGCAGAAAATGTAAGTGAGTGAGTGAGTGAAGTCGCTCAGTCGTGTCCGACTCTTTGCGACCCAATGGACTGTAGCCCACCAGGCTCCTCTGTCCATAGGATTCTCCAGGTAAGAATACTGGTGTGGGTTGCCATTTCCTTCTCCAGAGATCTTCCCGACCCAGGGAGCGAACCCAGGTCTCCTGCATTGCAGGCGAATGCTTGGTGTCTCAATCAACTCCCTATTCCTCGGAGACCGTGCAAACAAAAGTAGAAGCTTAATTTACAGAAAGTGGCCGGAGGGCTCTCTGTATTTGGGTCACTACCCACATTTGATCATTTGAGACCCAGTAGAAACCTCACCACTAAACACTTTTGCGTATCTTAACTGCTGAATTCATGAGAGGTGGATAGGTTATTCCTAGAGAAATAAACCAACCTGCTTCGCTCCTTCTGAGAACTCTGTGATGCTGAACTCTTGGTCGAAATAGGCCCAGATAAGGAAGGAGTAAATTCGAGTCCGAACCCAGTTGATGGGGTTGGAGAAACCCAGAATGATCATTTTGGTTTTCTGACGCTGCTGGGGCTGCTCCTCGGTGCTGTAGGTTCGCCGGGGGCAAGAAGGGAAAGTGGGGAGGCTTGACGTGACTTCCAAGGGGCTGAGCAAGGGACGCTGAGGACCCCGAGCTGACAGAGCCAAGGCCGCGGAGGCACAAGAGACTCGAGGAAATGGGGCTGCTCCCGAGCCGAGGCGGCGGCGGCAGAAGCAGCAAAGTCCAGACAATGGGGGCTTCATCTCGGCCGAACCCGGAGTCCGGAGCCGGGCGGCCCAGCCCGGTAGAGGCCGAGAAAGTAGCAAGCGAGGTAAACGACGGACGGCCAGCGCCATTTCGTGACCTTTCACCCCTGTGCCTGCCTGTGCATCATGGAAAGTAAGTCGGTATGAAACCACCTCAGAGAGCTTCGGAGAAAGACTGGAGAGTCGAGCTGGCCTGTTGCTGCCACCTCTGGTGAATTCGCCCCTTCTCTGCTTTCCATCATACGCCTGTCGGCACCGAGCCCCCCACTCCGAACCGGCAGTTCTCGCGACTCAGCCTACCGATAGGACCTTTTCTCTCCGGGTCCTGTTTCCGGGTGGATCACGCGCTGAGGAACGTGTTAGTGCACAGGGTCCCAGGACTTGGAAGAGAATTGGCGTGAACAACCATGGCCGGGCACCGCTTCCCAGTACCTCGATTCGAGGGCGTTTCGCAGGAGCAGTTCATAGAGCACCTGTATCCGCAGGTGAGGCCCTCTCGCGGGGCGGAACCACGGGATGTCGGTGGATACCCATTCCTATCACTCGAGCGGCTCCGATCTGGTTTCTTGGGATCCAGGTTGTGGGGAGGAGGTTGTCAGTTGAAAGTGGCTGGTTCGCCCTGCGGCCACTGGAGCACTTGGGGGATGTTGACGGTCTCATCTATTAAATTTTTCGGCGAGCACCGTTCCACGTTTCTGGGAAGCAGTTGGACGGCAGAGCACTGACTACGAGAAATATTTTGCCTAATAAGCCCCGCTAGCTGCTTTGCGGGAGTTCGATCAAGGAGTTTAATACCATTACCATGACACCCTAGGGAAATACTTACCCAAACCCACTCCCCTCCCCCGCCTCCCCCAGGTCTTCAAGTCTTTCGTCGAATTTCTTGAAGTCGAGAGGCAGTTTCGAGAGGCAGTGGGTGCGCCCCACCTCGCACCCCCACCCCTCAATAGCTTGAATGGCGCCTGTTAGTCTACACGAATTACTGGATTTGAAGGAGCAGTGTTTCACTGCACTGATCCTAAAGGGGAAGCAATGGGAATCCCCCGAGAAACTTTCACTGGAGTCTACCTAACGTGGGTTGTAGATCAGACGTTCGATTCTTTTGTATCTGTAATTCGAACCTTAGTTCTCTAAAACAAAACTCAGAAAATGTTAATGGGGGAGAAAGTGTTTTTACTTGCAGTGCTTTTGCAAGGGAATCTAGGCTTCAGAAAAACTGAGAATAAAGAGCCGAGCAGATATTAAAAAACAAACAAACAAATAAAAACACCCATTAAGATTACGGTTAGCCTGCTCATGATAAAGAACCCCCTACCCCAGTAATTTTGCTTGATATTTACATCTCTGAGGATGGTTATAGAGCTAGTTCTGAGTGTTACAAAAGTCAGGGACGAAGTTTTCTTTTAGGAGTTAGAAACCTACGGGGAGGATTCAAGTCTTAATTTATTTGGGAGGCTAGGCTCCATGTGTGGTTGTCCTTCCCCACCACAGGACACATTAGTGTATAGATGCCTTTAGGACAAAATTGTGACCATCAAATGATGTATGAATGTGGATATGCTTTGTAAGATGGCTTGCAAAAAGTGTTTTGTAATTTAGCCTTCCTAGACAAAACGTAATATGTTACAAAGAAAGCATCACTAAACATTGTAAAGTGGAAAATTGCAAATAACACTGATCACAGTGTAATAAAACTAGAAATCAATAACTAATTTGCAAAACAAGACTTTTCTACTTAAGAAACTCTAAAGAAAAACTGTGAAGGGATATAGTCCTATCAGATTTTAAAAAATGTTTTAATAACCAACAGTGTGGTACAGTTGCATGGATAGACAGACCAGATGAATAGAGAAGAAAGTCTGAGTGACTTTATATATGTATCTCCAGAGTCTGGATAAATTTCCATTCATACAGAAATTTAGCGTGTGATGAACATGACATTAAATCACTTAGGGCAAAGATGAACTTTTAAATAAATGGTGCTTGGACAACTGGATAGTCACAGTCATTTATAAGATGATAAAATTAGATTTATATCTGACACCATACACAAAAGTAATCTCCAAATGGATCAGAGATCTAAATAAAAAAAGAAATTACATAAGTACTAGAGGAAAACATGGATAAATTTCTTTGTAATCTAGGTCTATGGAAGGGTTTCCTTATTATGACTCAAGTGTCATAAAAGATTAAAATTTGAGTACATCAAATTCAAACTGGGAGGAAAATATTGCAATATATATTTCATTAAAGGTCAATGAAAACACATGTATGTAAAGAACTTTTAAAAATTAATGAGGAAGCAGGCAAAAATCTGATTAAAAAGTGGACAGTTGACAAAAAGATAAAAATGACCTCTAAACACATGAAAAAACATTCAACTTTACTCATAAGAGAATTTAAAGTTACACTGAAATAGATACCATTTATATATCATATTGGCAAAAATCTAAAGGCTTTAATAATACACTCTTTGTGAATCTGTGAGGAAACTGGCACTCACATTTTATGCCAAGTAGTACAAGCCTAATGGAGGGGAATTTGGCATATCTAACAAAGTATAGTAGATCCTGATATAGTAGATCCTCTTCAGGAGTTTACTCTGGGGATGTACTTCAACAGTATGAAAATATCTAGTATTATGTTTGAGAATGATTACAGATAACCTAAAAAACCTACTATAGGAGACTGATTAAATTGTCCATTTACACTATAGTGTGCTAAGTTAAGTTGTAAAAGAACAATGAGAGAAAATCTGAACTGATAGCAGTGATTTTCAGGATATGATTTTAAATTAAAAAGAAAAAATTACAAAAGACAGTGTATAAGTAAGATACTTTTGTATAAAAAAATAAGGAAATTTATATGTTTTTTGATCACTTTACAAAAAAGAAACATGAGGATGATAAGCCAGACATTAATGAGACTGGTTATCTGTAGGGGTTGCGTGATTACAACATAGGTGAGTATAGATGCGGTGACCTATTTTATATAATTTTGACTTTGAGATCACATTAATGTTTTATATTCTGAAATAATAGTAATAATAAAGTTAACATGGATAAGGAATAATTTAAAAAAACCCAAACTCTAGTTATAGAATATAAAAATAACAAGTGAGCCTAATTAAGGGAGAGAGGAGAAGTAACCTAAGTCACTTTTGAACACAGTACTTTGATTATGAATTTGGAATGTGTTAGTTGCTCAGTCATGTCCGACTCTGCAGCCCCAGGGACTGGAGCCTGCCAGGTTCCTCTGTGGAATTTCCCAGGCAAGAATACTGCAGTGGATTGCCATTTCCTTCTCCAAGGGATCTTCCCGACCCAGGGATCAAACATGGGTCTCCTGCATTGCAGGTAGACACTTTACCATCTGAGCCACCAGGGAAACCCATACTTTGATTCAATGGCAGTCTAAAAACAAAAAGAACTATAAACAATGCTGAATTCTAGTTTGTATACTTTTTTTACAGTGGTATAACTTAGCAATTGTAGAAATACTTACTGTGAATTCTGGGATTGTGCAACTGATTAAACACTGAGGATGATGGGAACCAGGTTTCTCACAAAGAGAGCGGGTAGTTTACAAATATATGAACAAGAAGTATTGAAATAAATGTTGTGGTATAAGTTTGGAATTAGGTAACCATATTGAAGGTATCATGATTCATCATACATCCATTAAGACTCTGTGTGTGTGTGTGTGTGTGTGTGTATAGTACATATTGAGAGAGAGAAATACAACCATATGCATATGTAGTTTGTGTGTGTGTGTGTGTGTGTGTGTGTATTTTGGGGGAGGAGGGAGGGAGTGAGTATATACACACCTTCATGTGTTTCCTAGCTCCGTCCCCTGAGAAGGCCTATATGTAATGACATATCAATAGTAATGAACACATTTAGCACCTAGATCATTGTTTCTAAACAGCATTCCCCACTAGAAGAAACCAGAGCTACTTGAAGAAATAACTATAGGGCTGGGACAGAGAGGTAAAAGAATACTGGATTATGTTATTTTGCCATAAAGTAAGATGTGCAAAGGCAGAAAGTCATAAGAGCCAGCTTGAAGGTATTCTTACTGGCCAAATCTGGGATAACTTGAGCTTCAAAATTATATCAGTAGATTATAACTCAATGAAAAAAAAAATGAATGAATGGAGAAGTTAGAGCTAATTCTTACATTAGAATACCAACTAGTACATGTAGAAGGTGATGTGTTTTTTTAATCACAGTTTTTGCACTCAGCAATACTGAGTGGTACATTCTTTGCAGAAATGCTTAAGCTGAATCTAATCATGGAGAAAGTGAAAGTGAAGTCCCTCAGTCGTGTCCAACTCTTTTTGACCCCTTAGACTGATGGCTGGATGGCATCACCGACTCTGTGGATGTGAGTTTGAGTGAACTCCGGGAGTTGGTGATGGACAGGGAGGCCTGGCGTGCTGTGATTCATGGGGTCGCGGAGAGTCGGACACTACTGAGCGACTGAACTGAACTGAACTGAACTGAGACTGTAGCCTACCAGGCTCCTCTGTCCATGGGATTTTCCAGGCAATAGTACTAGAGTGGATTGCCATTTCCTTCTCCAGGGGATCTTCCCAACCCAGGGCATGAACCCAGGTCTCCCGCATTGTAAACAGACGCTTTACTGTCTGAGCCACCAAGGAAGTCAGTCATGGAGAAGCATCATGTAAATTCCCACTGAAGGACATTCTGTAAGATAACTAGCCTGTACTCTTCAAAAAATGTCCAGGTCATAGAAGAATGAGTCTGAGGAACTGTTCCAGATTAAAAGAGGTGTAGGAATTAAATACAGTGTGGTATCTCAGAAGTAGGGGAAAAATACAGAGACAATTAGTGAAATTTGGGTACAAGCTGGATTAGATCAAAGTATTATAGCTGTTAAATATAATTTTGATAATTATTCTGTGGCTATACAAAAGAATGTCTTTGTTCTCAGAAAATATGCTCAAGTTTTAGAGATAAAGGAGCATGATAGAGACAGTTTGTAAAACTACCCTGAAATAGTTTAGAAAAAATTAAATTATCTTTAATATGTCTCTACACACACATTGCAAGAGTGAGAGCAGATGGTAAAGTAAGTGGGGCAAAATGTTAAATTAGCAACTCGTGACTCAGAGTAAATGGTATATGGGAGTTCTTTGTAATGTTCTTGCAACTTTTCCATAAGTTTAGAATTGTTATCAAAATAAAAAGTTGCAAACAATATTTGACTATAAAGTACACATTTTAATCAGTTGTATTTTTTGTTATATATAACACATAAAAATGCTTTAAATAATATTCGGACTTCTCATGTTTCTAAGCTTATGATAGTATTGCTATTTGGTTTGGTTTTGTTTTCCTAATGTTAAAATTTTGTTCTAAGTATATTACATAGTTTCCTCTTCCTGTTTTAGTTACATCATGAATTGTCAGAAGATCTGATTTTGAGCATCTTGGGATCAATAGTCATTTTTTATTTGTTTTTATCCCTTTATTACCCAATGTAACTCCTGATAAATTGTTGGTTTTCCCTAATTTTTGTTGGTTTTTCCCACACAGAGAAAACCTCTAGTGTTGGAAGGAATTGATTTGGGCGCGTGTACAAGCAAATGGACAGTGGATTACCTCAGCCAAATTGGAGGGAGGAAAGAGGTGAAAATTCATGTTGCTGCAGTTGCCCAGATGGACTTCATTAGTAAAAACTTTGTATATAGGTATTTTCTTCTGAGGTTTACTCTGGGGATACACATAACTTTTTTTAAACCTGTAAAATATTTTTGCATTATTATACAAGGACCATATGGCATTTTCTCTCTTGGCTTGTTTGCTATAATTATAGAATAGCTTACTAATTTTTAAAGAATGGCTTTTAAAAGACAAGAATTCTCAGCTTACATAATTATACAGAGACATTTCCAAAGACTATTTAAAAATAGAGTGTATACCCAATACCCTCTGGAGTTATGGAAAGAGCAGAGAATTTCTGTAACTAGAGTTAGGTTATGTCTAAAGCTGGATGTGCAGTATTCATTTAGTGCTTCATTGATTAGTTGAGCCTCCCACATCAGTAATTGTTACCTAGAGTTGTAAATTCTAAAGTTTTCCTTCATAACCTATTTTAATTTTAAATGCCCTAGTTTTGGAAGATTTTCTATTTCCAGATTGTTTTTAGTTAAGTATAAGCTCCTGTTGTTGTTTTCCTGCCCTCTCCAGAAATATAAGACACGTGGTTGCTATGTTTGGTATAATCTTTTGTCAACTTGGATAAATATGACTTAATTTTCTTTTTTGACAAAATAATCTTAAATATGTTAAATTTCCCTCATGGTTGTCGTTTTATGCTTTGGGATGTCTTAAAAGTAAAAGATAGTTGAAAGCTGGGATATGTCTGAACTTAAAAGCTTTAAATGCTGTAATGTGATAGTTTTACTATGCTGTTTATTCCCATGAGTTTATTCCCTTGAGTTTCACTAAAAATGTTAAATTTAAAAACAATTTTCAAATTCTGAGCACGTGTTGTTTCCAGCAAATCCAGTCTGTTGAAAAACCATGTTCACAAAAGACTGATTTTTTAAAGAAAGGTGGCTCTCACTGTTTCTTCCAGAGTTTAGAGATGAGCTAAACAGAGCTTCAGTGTCCAGGGTCATACTTTTCTCATTAGAGTTTTCCAAGTTTGTATAGTAGCTTGCCAAACCATTTCTTGGTATTTGATTCTCTGAATATTTGCTGCTACAGTTTTTGTTTTTAATAGGCCATGAATTGAATTTAATTGCCATAAATTTTTCCAAGTGTAAGAACTTTTCATTTTTTATTAAATAAGAAAGTGGAAGAAAGTGCTGGAATGATTAGTGTTTCTCAGCCTGCAGTTAATGATGTTTATTTTCCAGGGAAGCCCAGTGCTGTAACAAATGGGTATTGAAACTTTGTCTTGAATTGCCTTAATGTTATGTCATGTCCTATAAACTTTTCAAAACATGTTTTTGAAGCACATATATTATGTAATAGTTCCTATTCCAGCTCCTCCAAGCCTTTCACTAGAGCAGCTAAAGAGTTGCAAGATTATTTGCTTAGAGACAGAAGGAAAACAGATGTAGTCATTTTAGCAGTTATTGGGGAACAGGAAAGAAGGGAGGCATCTGGGCCAAAGAGAGAGGCTGGAAAGTAAGAAAACCTATGCACGTATCTCATTATTAACACTTTACATTAAGGTTTCATTTCTGCTTTTTAAACACTTGAAGATAAATATGTTCCCAAGTCTTAGCTTTTACTTCTTTCCTCATGGTAGCTCTTACTGTTCTTCCAGAATTCATATACATAAAAATGAAGAGCCTTGAAAGGATGCTGTTGGTATTCTGTCCATAGGTTTTTTTTTTTCAAGTCTGAGTCTTACATGAGCTTTGCTTTGCTGCTTCTGCCTATCACATCCACATCGTCTAACTCCTGTCATCCTGCTCTTATTGTTTGTTACACTTTCATCATTCCTGATCTTGGAAAGAAACCTTTCCAAAATGGGGAAGAGAATAGTAAGGATTTTTTTTCTTTTTCTGAATATTGTTAACTGCTTGCTGCTACGTTACCGTTATTGTTAACCCCACCATCTGTCTTTTATTGAACATTTCTTGTATATCAGGTACTGTGCATCCTAGGTTATATTACTCATTTAAATGTCTATAAGGTAGATTTTTTTAACAGATGAGAAAACGGAAGCTTAAAAATGTTAAATAATTTACTCAAGATTGTAAATATAGCTTGAAATGACGGAACCAAGACTTATCCCAGATTTGCCTGACTCCACAGAGTCCTAACAATCCTAATCCTTTTTAGATACTGCCTCACTTGCTGGTCTGTCTGTCAGTCCAGACAAGTGGAGCATCGTATAGCAGGTGTTCTTCTTACTGAGACATGCGTAGGATAGATGAGACCTTAAGGCCAAGGAACTTCCTAATTGATATGCCTGTTTCCCCCCTCTCTCAAGCTTCGCTTCTATAGAAGCTTGGGTGGTGCTACTAAAGGAGAAGGTTGCTGAGGCCACTCAAGTTCTGCTTTGGACTGAACTACTCTACCTGGCCTGTTCTTGTAAAGGTCTTAGGTTCTCTCTAAGACCTTAGCAACTGCACCAATTACAGAGGTAGCTCTGGCCTGCAGAGGCTTCTGTATTATTTTCAAACTCTTCAAAAGATGCTTTTGTAGAAATGAAGGGTGTACAGTGAGATCAGAGATGGAAAACATTGAACAAATAAATTTGTATTATTAGCCAGAAACTATAGTAGTAGATTGGTCTGAGATGACAGCCTTCTTTCTTCTCTCCTGCAGGGTCCACTGTACATAATTATCAGTAGTGTCCTCAAATTCATATTGACACCTGCTAGTCCAGAATCTGGCATCAGATTCGCTTAGCTTTGCAAAGGGGTACAAGGCAGGAAACAGCATGCTAGCGGGATAGTATCAGTAGAGTCCTTATACCAATCCAGAAGCCATTTTTGGCTCACTAAGTGATAGCTTCCTTGTAAGGGAACAAGACTAGAGGTGGATACAGAGATCCCCTAGTTTAGTTAAGCTACATAGTCCACAGAAACCTGTAGCATAAGATGACTATGACCTTAGTTTCTCAGCTCCTCCAAGGGGCGTGCTCAATTACTCAGTTACACTGCACACAGGGAAGCCACGTCCTCTGCTTCCCAACAATTAAGAGTTCACTCACCATCCTTCTAGTCCAGACATACTAAATAATTGTTTTTTTGCTGAGATTTGCCTCCCTTGCGTCTCAGCTAGTAAAGAATCTGCTTGCAATACAGGAGACATGGGTTCAATCCCTGGGTTGGGAAGGTCCCCTGGAGAAGGGAAAGGCTACCCACTCCAGTATTCTGGCCTGGAGAATTCCATGGGCTGTATAGTCCATGGGGTCAAAGAGTTGGACACAACTGAGCGACTTTTACTTGCACTTTACCGAGATGCATGGCATGTGGAATCTTAGTTCCCTGACCAAGGATCAAACCTATGCCCCCTGCATTGGGAACACAGTCTTAACCACTAGACCTCCAGGGAATTCCAAGAGGGTCTTTTTCTTTTCAGTAAACAGTATTATCTGTTCTAACAGCTGACATTCCACATTAATGTTAACACACTATGTTTCTAGGAAAGCATTGCATGGTCATCTTCTTACAAAGAAATCTTACCTCCCTGTTATAGAGTTCAAGTGGAAAGATATTTGTTAGAAAGAGCGAAAGATTACAACTCCTAATCAGGTGTGGAGGCTAGAGTGTAGTGACCCAGATGCCTTTGATGATGTCATCGTCTGTGTTTGATGTTTCTGATAAGGTATCATCTTCAGGTAGTGGGCAGTACTTTTGATTCTAGAAGATTGAACAGCTAGGATATGACTCAGAAAAGGTAACCCTCAAACTCAAAAGAGTGAGGTAAAGGAAACAAACTTTGCTTCTACAGTGTTCAATCCTGTTTACCAGGATGGAAGGAGATGGGCCTTTGGGCAGAAATATTTAAGAATAAAATTTGATCACTTCACTGGAATCCTTGAGCTATTACTCAGAAGCCTGAAATGATAGAATGTAGTATAGAAGGGTGAGAGCAGTTTTGTTTGGTCGTGCCAGAAGGCAGGCAGGTTGGTGAGAAGGGGAGGGCTTTGCTTCATGGGACCATTTGCTTGTTATCTCTTGTACAGTAGCACTAGTGGTTTGCCCCGTTCATCCTGAGACTTGTTTTGCCATGAAACTAGAAAATTAGTAGCAGTAAAAGCTTGCAAGTTTGTATATTTCCATATATACCATAAAACCAGAAACATTTTTCTAACAACAACTTGGAATAGGAAGGAGTATATTGACATATGAGAAGGATCCATCTGTACTGTAGATCTAAAACTCTTTAATTTTTGAAAGCCAAATTTCAGACAATCTAAGTCAAATAAACTCAACTCTAAATGAAGTTTGAAAACTTAGAATTCCACATAATAGGTTATAATAAAAATTATGGATTCTGTGTTGTAAAACAGAAGATGATATCAAACTCTAGCAAGCAGTATGTGTGTGTGTATAGTGGCTAGGGTATTACTAGTTTATTTTTACTAAGTCCAAGGATTCTTTTGTGTTTATTTCAGAACTTTACCTTTTGACAAGTTGGTACAAAGGGCAGCTGAAGAAAAGCATACGGAATTCTTTATTTCAGAGGTAATTGTTTTTAACACATTTTCTTAAGAAAACATTAATATGTAATCACTAAATTATTTTCTTAGAATATTAGATATATGAGAACTGTAGCTTTCCGTATATCCTAGCTGTGCTATTTATTAGATCTCAAACCTTGTCCTCATTACCTTTCTGTGCTTTGGTATTCTCATCTGTAAAATAGGAACAGTAATAGTACTTATTTCATAAGTTTTTTGTGACAGTTAACTAAAAAAAATCTGTACTCAGCACAGTGCCTGACAGGTCAGAATCACTCACTAAATATTAGTTATTAATACTACCTTCTCTGAAAATGCTTTGGTCTGATATGCCAAGTTCAGATGCTAAAAAGGAGAACTTTGTTTTCATATCTATAAGACTATTTCTGTATTTTTTTTTATTGTTATTAATGTGATTTCCTTTGTATGTATTTGCTATAACATTTGTTCAGGATTACATGCAGAAGAATTCTACTTATTTACATAATAATCCAGCTTAAAATAATGCAAAATATAATTTAAATATCTTGAGATGAGATATTGAGGCTTTTATAAATACATTTAAAAAAAAGTTTACTGTGTTATTTCAAAAACACATTTGAAAAATAAACTGCTTTTTAAGCTTTGAAGAAAGCTGTTGTCTCCATCTGAGCCAGCTGGGCTGATGGTCAGTTTGGTGGTAAAAGGTATTGCATTTTCTCTGTTCTTTCATCTCATAATGTTTTATCCCTACAAATCCCAGATGTCTGATTCTAACTGTGTGACTAGAATATCTATAAAACTGATTCCATTAGCTATATCTGAAAAATGTATTTTAGCTTTACAGTCATGCTTTAACATGTATGTTCAGCTGCACTTTGATACTTTCCTGTCCAAGGGTAATGAGTGGCACAGATTTAAATGGCCTTGAAATGTCAAGTGAAATAAAGGAAATAGGGACAAAATGGTTGGATGGCATCACCGACTTGATGGACATGAGTTTGAGTGAACTCCGGGAGTTGGTGATGGACAGGGAGCCTGGCATGCTATGATTCATGGGGTCACAAGGAGTCGGACACAACTGAGCGACTGAACTGAACTGAACTGAGTGGTATTAAAGTCTAAAAGTTAGGGTGATGTGTAAGATGAATTGGACTGTCAGTTCAGTTCTCTGGGAGACACATGCTGCGATGAAATTAGGATGACAAAAGACTTATTAGGGAAAATACCTGTGAAAGAAAAGAAGATTTGGGTAGAGGGTGCCATCAGGCAGTGATCCAGAGCTGACCAACTCTCTGCCAGCTCCATGTGGAACTCCTGAGCAAAGACTGCTTCCTAGAGGAATCCTGTCCAGGGTGGCAGTGTCTAGGTCTTTTACCATCTTGCTTAGTCATTGGTTGAGGCTACCCTAGAAAGAGCACGACCTTCAGTTCAAAGGGTGAGGTGAACCTGAAGGAGTTAACAGCTGGCAGCTGTAAGTTTATCACACTCCTTGCAATTAATGAATCTTTTCTTGAAGAGAGTTCTATGGTACATCTCTGTATCTGCCACATAAATTTATATTTTAAATCCTGAAATATTAGAACTGGTAGAAAACTCTTAGAATTTTGAAGAACAGACTTTGAAACCTGTTTGAAAGTGCAAGTGTTAGTCGCTTAGTCTTGTCCCACTCTTCGCGACCCCATGGACTTAGCCTCTGTCCATGGAATTCTCTAAGCAAGAGTACTGGAGTGGACTGCCATTCCCTTCTTCAGAGGATCTTCCCAGCACAGGGATCGAACCTGGATCTCCCAAATTGCAGGCAGATTCTTTGTTGTCTGAGCCACCAGGCAAGCCCTGAACCTGTTTAGCTAGTAACAAATTTATGAAACTTATCTGATATGGTACTAGTTAAAATTTTTAAATCAGTAAATCTTAGATTTAAGTAAAATCTATGAACATAGATATATGATATATTGTGTGGTAAATGAGATATATTTTGAAGTTTGTGCTGTAATTGTCATTGTAAGTATAAAAGAGGCAGAATTCTTGTGTTGGGTTGCCCCTGTGTTTGACCTGATGTGGCTCACTTTACTAATTATTACAGAAAATGCAGGCAATGTATACTTCATAATTCAAATAGTTCCCTATTAGAGCTACTTAATGAAGTTATAATTGACAGTTTTTTAAAGCGTCAACTTAAGTTTATTACTGTAAGATGACATAGTTCTAATTCATACCTGTGTTGACTCTTGATGATTTGGGTTGAGAATTATGATTAGGGTTAAGCTTAGCTTTATAAAATATGTTTCAGATTTTTTAAAAAATTAGTTTTAAAAGTATCAAGTATTTTATATTATCTTCTACATTTGCATTATATTAACAAAGTTTGTTGTTGGCCCTCAATGATACTCTGAGATCATGTGTGTGATAAAAATGGAATTTCGTTAAAGTCTTAAGATGCTAATTAAGATTGTAAATAATTTAGAGTATAAAGTCTAAATTAAGCTTTGTGGCTTTAGATGTGGTATGCATGTGTTGCCTTTATAAAGAATTTATTTTGCCTGATGTTTTGTGGATCCTCTCATTATTACAAGCACATATAGAAACATTTCTTCATATGGCCACCAGAGAGCATTAGTAGAAAGGGAAGAAAATGGAACTTTTTTTGAAAATGGCTTAATTGGGTTAGATTTTCAAATTTATTTCCTTTTGTCTTTACTTTCTAATATTTTTAAGTGAATCCTGATGTTATTTTTCTTTGGCATGTTTAAGGATGAAAAGTACTATCTCCGATCACTTGGAGAAGACCCTAGAAAGGTAAGAATTCTGAATGTAAAAAGTTATCTAATCTTTCCACAATTAAGGAATCTATTCCACTTATTTTGCAGACGGCCATTCAGCTAATAAAATATAATCTAAAATGATATAAAAACCTGGATAATTCATATATATGTATTTAGAGTCAAATTAATATGGACACAGTTAAGGAGCAGTCCCTAAAATGATCAAGTCAGATTCTATCTTTTCTCTTTATGGCATGTTATTTCTTTATCTTCTTTTAGTCTTCTCTCTTAGGAGAAGCCACAGCTTTTACATAGTTTATAACATTCAAGTTAATGACTCTTACATTTCAGTAGGTGGCCATTGTATGATTCTTGCTTAGAGTAAGATGAACTTTCCTATTAATGAGGCATATAAAGGTTAACAATAGTGATATCGTTGAATGTCTTATTTCACAGTCTGTCATTCCTTCACTTAAAAGATCATGTGTTGGCTATGGTCACATCCTAGTATTTTAAAACAGTGAGCAGAATTTTGCACCATTCCTGCATGATATCATGGGCTCTGATGGCAGCCTTAGATAAAATAAGCATTACTCCAATATTGTGGAATAAAATTCTCATTGTATTTCTCTCAATGCAGGATGTTGCAGATATCAGAAAGCAGTTTCCTTTATTGGAAGGAGATATTAAGTTTCCAAAATTCTTCAAAGAAGAGCAGTTCTTTTCCAGTGTTTTTCGAATCAGCTCACCAGGGTTACAACTTTGGACACACTATGATGTATGCTACATAAAATGAGAAATCTAAAACTACAGTAGCTCTTTAGAATTTATAGACTGAACATTCACAGTGTTAACTTTTGGGAGGCTACCCTGAAGATCTCTGACATGTAATTTGCTGAAAACAGATTTGAAAACAGGTGCTCTGCCAGGCAGTGGTATGGGAGTAAATTGTTTAGTTAATGCCAGAGCCTAGTTAGTTTCTTATATTTGCATTTCTCTGTGGTCTTGTTCTTGATTCATCATTTTATATATATATATATATATATATATATACATACTGATTTTTTTCAAGTTTTTTTTTTTTAACATGTGGAAAATGGACACGAGATGAGGAGGGGAAACTGAAAGTGGAAAAAAATGTTAAGGTTAAAGTTATACACGAGACTAGATGGAACCGTTGTTTGGGAGAAAGGCAGAAGTTTGTGGAGAGCCATTTCCAACTGGAAACATTTGGAGATGCCTGTAGGTCTTAGGGTGTATATCCCTTGAGAATGTCAAGTGTCTGCTGTATTTATTGAGCGGTAACATGTGCAGACATTGATCTTGACCATTTATTCTATGGTTTTACAATTTTATTTGCTTAAACATATGCATGGGCTTCCCAGGTGTCACAGCAGTAAATAATCCACCTGCTAATGCAGGAGACACAAATGATGTGGGCTCAATCCGTGGGAGGATCTCCTGGAGTAGGAGATGGCAACACACTCCAGTATTCTTGCCTGGAAAATTCCATATACAGCGGAGCCTGGTGGGCTATAGTCCATGGGGTCACAGAGTCGGACACAACTGAACATTCACACACACGTGCAAACACATGCAAATAAATATCTAAAAAACATTATAAGTTTTGTGTTTAGTTTGGTGTTGGGTAGAGAAATTTAGAAAATTTAAAGCAATATCTTGTATATTAGTTGCACGTGTCTGACTTTGCGACCCCTTGATAGGTTTCCAAAGATGAAAGAATATTTTGAAAAGTTCTAAATATAAAACTTTATAATAAAGTTTTATAGTGTTTTATAGCTGAGGACCTCTTGGGAGAATTTTGGTATAGTATAATTAAATGAGAGATACAAGATCTTAACGTTTTTTAAGATTTTAGTTACATGAATAGTATAGTGAGAAAGTGATAATTCATACTTTTAACTGTATTCACAAATTTTGTGTAGTATCCGTTTTATCTTAAATATTATGAAGTTTTTCTTAAACATAAAAATAAGTCAAAGGAATGCTAATTATATAGTTAAAGCGTACATAAGTCAGTGTTAAGGGAGAAATGCTTAGGTTGAAGTGATATGTAAATAATCATGAATATATCTTGCTTAGTATATATTTTAATTCCTTAGCTGAGAATTAATGTAGCTCTGCCTTTTTTTTTCCTCTATTTTTTGGCTGCACTGTGAGGCATTTGGGATCTTAGTTCCCCAACCAGGGATCGAACCCGCACCCTCTGCATTGGAAACATGTAGTCTTGATAACTGGATTGCCAGGGAAGTCCTTGTAGCTCTGCTTTTAGGATTTTTCAAAATTTGTACTAATGCAGTGTACCCTTACAAACACAATAAAAGTCAACATCACTCCATTATTACTAAGTTTGTCAAAATTATTTGCCAAGTTATGGTCCTATTGAAATAATTTGGAAATCAATATATATTCCTATAACCAAATTCTGGTTGGCCATATAGTAAGAGTGGTTGCAGCACTACCGTTTGTTTCCTCAACACCTGGTTTTTCTAAGTGCTTTCATCCTATCATCTAATGTTGGCCTCATAGTATTCCTTGATAAGTAAAATAGATACTTACCAACATGCTTGTGTGTGTGCTAACTCGCTTCACTTGGGTCCAACTCTTTGCGACCCTATGGACTGTAGCCCTCCAGGCTCCTCTGGCTATGGTATTCTCCGGGAAAGAATATTGAAGTAGGCTTCATACCCTCCTCCATGGGATCTTCCCGACCCATGGATCAAACCAGCATGTCTTACATGTCCTGTTCTGGCAGGCAGGTTTTTTACCACTGGTACCATCTGGGAAACCCATACTTACCAAATTAAAAGTGAAAAGTGAAAGTGAAGTTGCTCAGTTGTGTCTGACTCTTTGTGACCCCATGGACTGTAACCTACCAGGCTCCTCTGTCCACGGGATTTTCCAGGCAAGAGTACTGGAGTGGGTTGCCATTTCTTTCTCCAGGGGATCTTCCTGACCGAGGGATTGAACCCAGGTCTCCCACATTGTAGGCAGACACTTTACCATCTGAGCCACCAGGGAAGTTGGTCATACTTACCAAAGGGAGCCTCAAATAGATGTAACTGCACTTGCTGTCATGATGATGAGGCAAAGGCAAATAGTCTTCTAAGCAGATTTTCTAATGGCCTGCCAATCCTTTCCATTTTAAGGCGGTGTTGAAGAAATAATGACACAGTTGTGTTAACACATCTATTTTCAGTGTTAAATTAGAATATCACTACAAGAGTTTTAGGTAATCTGAGTCAAGCTTTATTAAAAGATAGGATTTATGGTTAACTATTTGGAATACCATTGATTCTGTATATTAGAATTTTATGCTTTTTCATAAGTTCTTATTTGCCTTCAGGTAATGGATAACTTCTTAATACAAGTGACAGGAAAAAAGCGTGTTGTTCTGTTCAGTCCTCGAGATGCCCAATATTTATATTTATCAGGTACTATTTTTTTTTTAAGAATAAATTGCTAAAGTTTTATTTTTTTTAATGTCTTCATTCTCATAGAAAAACTTTGCAGGGCTTCTTCCTAATTATGATTCTTGTGTTGTATTTGTATTTGTGTCTTGTATTGTGTTCTTCATTGTGTACGTGTATACATGGGATGATAGGTTATATGAAGAATGAAATTTTCAGATTATCTTGATTATATTACATGAATGTCAATGGTTATAAATAAAGGGTAGGTCACTGAAAATTGTCTCCAGGATAACAGTAAATGTTCTCACAGTGTGATACGGTAAAGTAGTTGTTAAGGAAAAAGTTTTCAAATTTATATCTGTGGTTATTTAAAAAAAAATGCTAACTGTTCAATCTATATCATCCTGTTTTGGAACTTTTCAGGTTCTAAATCAGAAGTACTGAACATAGATAACCCAGACTTAGCTAAATATCCACTGTTTTCCAAGGCTAGAAGGTATGAATGTTCCCTTAAAGCTGGAGATGTGTTATTCATTCCTGGTAAGATTTCTAGACTTCAGTAACTTTCTTTTTATAATATTTATACTCACCTAACCATCACTGGAAAAGAGTATGATGCTGGGAGGGATTGGGGGTGGGAGGAGACGGGGACGACAGAGAATGAGATGGCTGGATGGCATCACCAACTCGATGGACATGAGTTTGAGTGAACTCCGGGAGTTGGTGATGGACAGGGAGGCCTGGCGTGCTGTGATTCATGGGGTCGCAAAGAGTCGGACACGACTGAGCGACTGAACTGAACTGACTGAACTGAACCATTATGTGATTTTTTTTTTTAATACAAAAGTTAAACTGTATCCTATCCTATGCAAGATGATTTTTTATATACAAATATGTATGTGTTTAAAGTATGCTAAGTCAGATCCTTACAATATTAAGTCTTGTTTTTCAAAAAAACCTATAACTATATTATTATACTCTTAAGTTCTTTTATTAAAGGATACTAAGCAAGATACTTTATATCTGCAGAAAAATTATACCTCATGATACTTTTAAAATCATTTTGTTTCTAAAATATTTATGTGTTTTAGAACTGTCACTTAAGTAATTATGAAGAAATAGTAAATATATTTCAAAGCCAAACAGAATATTTTATTAAATATCAAATGTTACAATGCAATACCTATGATGTACACTATTGTGCACTATTTTTCTACAGTCTGAATTAGTGTCACTTAATTTCTTTGAACAGTATATAGGCATTAGTTATTGTTAGTAACCAGTGATACAGTTAATATCTATGCAAAACTGAATACCTGAAAATTATAAAAATCATAATTAATATTAAGGGTGCATTAACAAATTTAGCTTATAGTTTTACTTTTCATATATGTTAATATGTTTATAATAATACCTCTTGAGTGATAAAATTAAGTTAAAAGTATTAATAATAATATGATCTTATTTGGGACTAGATTATAAATTCCTTGAGGATAGGGAACCATAGTTTGTCAGTCTTTGTGTTGTCCTGTTTAGTGTACTTTACATAATTGTGTATGAAAGTTTAATACTTTGACTTCTCATTCTTCATTGAAAACAGTCACAGCACACTGTGTTTTAGATCCATTGCCATTACTTAAATTTGGGGGGTTTATATCTTGAGAGCATGGTTAAGGGTGATGCAGTTCTGCCTTATTCTGTATACAACTTTAAAAGAGAAAAAATACTGAACATTTGCAGATATTTTGAAATAGGAGCAGAAGTCCCATCTTTGGATTTAAATTTAACAGAATGGTTAGCTTTTCTCCCTGTTAACACTGAATAAGGAAATAAAGGTTCTGAAAGAGTAGTTAAGATTAAAACCATGCTTGGAACCTAGTTTTCTAAGTCAAAATATTTTAAGCTTTTTTTTCTTCTAGAGCACTCTTAGAATGAGTTTATTTCTAAAATTTAGCATCTTATAAATCTTCCTTTCTGTCACAAGATTAAACACTTTTTGGATGTGACTAGCATTTCATCTTTGTGTAGTGTTGGTTTAGTATTTCTTTAGCACCTATGCTTTGAAAATATTTATTCTCAATTGAAAACAAAGAAGTAAATTTTCTAGTGGAAGTAAAATGTTAATTAGCTATACGAAGTTTACTCATCTTTTCCACAACCAAAATATTTGCTTTACTTATATATATATATTATAAAGGAGTGTTAATATAGGATGATTGTAACTGCATTAGAAATATAAAACTGGGGAGGCTACAATGAATGCAGATTTTAAGCAAGTTAGAGAACCAAATGCAGCTTAAACAGGAAGTTTTTGAGAACAAAAGTACTGTACTGAGTCAGAAAAGGTCAAAGATACTCCTCAAATAATTGAAATGTTCTGTGGATAAAAAAATGAACACTTTTGATGTGGTGTGTGACTCAGGAAGTGTAAACAAGTAACACAAAACACAGCCCCAAATTACAGAACTAAAAAACAAATAGAACTTTATTGTGTCTTTCAAGTTAAAAGGAAAAATTGCTACTTTCAGAAGTTTTAAAGGTAGGGTTGTGCTATTGACACTTTAAATTGGTTGGCAATTCATAAAAGTTAAAATGATTCTGTTAAAATCTAGGAGTGTGCTAACGAAGGGATCTAGTTATAAGATTTATTTCTTGAATTGGCTATATGCAATTCGTGATATTTCACTGACATTTTGTTTTTTTTTAACTGTAGCTTTTATTTTTAACTTTTTTTTTTTTTAATACTTCTTCAGCTTTATGGTTCCATAATGTAATTTCTGAAGAGTTTGGAGTGGGAGTGAATGTCTTTTGGAAGCACCTTCCATCTGAATGCTATGATAAAACGGATACCTATGGAAACAAAGATTTGACAGCAGCATCAAGAGCTGTACAAATTTTGGACAGAGCCTTAAAAACACTGGCTGAATTACCAGAGGAATACAGGGACTTCTATGCACGGCGAATGGTCTTGCACATTCAAGACAAAGCCTATAGCAAGAACTTTGAATGAATAATGAAATGAATGCAGTGAGCATAAACTTTTAAATACAGTTCAAATATTGGAAAAGTGTAACAAGATGTAAATTAGTTTTTGAAAGATTTAATCTTTGTTACAATAGGAAAGATAAATCAATCTCAGATTTACAGAATTAGTATGAAGGCATGTTTGTGTGGTTTCTACAGATTGTTAGGGCTTCCCTGCTGGCTCACATGGTAAAGAATCTGCCTGCAATGCAGGAGACCTGGGTTTGATTCTTGGGTTGGAAAGATCCCCTGGCGGAGGGCATGGCAACCCACTCCAGTATTCCTGCCTGGAGAACCTCCATGGATAGAGGAGCCTGGCGGGCTACAGTCCATGGGGTCACAAAGAGTTAAGACACGACTGAGTGACTAAGCAGAGCACACGTGGTTGAAAAGGTGCTGCAGTGGGATAACCCTTTAGCTTTCAGATGCAAATAACTAAAAAATCCAACTTAAAATGACCTAAACAATTAGAAAATCTATTGAATACATGAAGTTAGCTGATAAAAAGGGCTTCAGTATTTCTATTCCAGTGATTCCATAGGAGGGTCACCAAGAACCTCTGGACTTTTTTTCCCCCCACTGTTTTCAACTGCAGCATTGGCATCATCTAGTGCTGGCTACCCTCGTGGTCACGGGATGTTTGCCAGTAGCAGTTGGGACTCTGTGCATCTTCATTTACATGCAGTGCAGGAATCGGGGAGGATTTCAGGGGCCCTTTCTTAACATGCAAAAGCTTTCCCAGAATTTGCCACCAGATGCCTGGGTCTTATTGATCTAAAGTAGCTTAGACCTGTCCACCCACAGGCCAGTCACTGGTAAAGGATATGGAATAACTCTTAGGTCAGTTGGGTCTACTGTAGCTGGAAGTGGAATTCGTTTCCTCTGAGACACAGGAGGTATTTATGAGGGCAGAATGGGTCATTTTTAGAATCCGTTTAGATAAGGAAAAAAACATGGGCAACCAACAATGTGTACTACATTAATCTTTTGAGCTTTTTATAACATACAGATACGTAGGCCTCATCTTTGTAGAGCAGTATCTTGGGAGTTTGGCATAGGTATCTAAAAGATTTTTTTTTTTTTGATGCGTAATTAGGATTGAGAACACCTGGATTAGATAATAGTAATTTGGACTTAGTTTTGTGATTTGTCCGAAGCAACTGTTTAATCTGATTGTGGTCCTGATCGTGGTTTTCTTGGTACCCAGTAAAAGTCATGCCTGCCCGTTTTTTCAGTTTTTGAATACTCAAATCTGTTTTAATTTATACCTATGGCTAAACTTTAACCTAATTCAAGTTTTCCCCATGAGATGTTTTCTGCCTATCCCTTTTAAAGTGTTCAAGAATGAATACATGAGAGATCTCAATAATGTTGTCATCACCGAAGACAATGAGCGTTTGTATGTGGATCTATGCCATTCTTTGTTTTGCACCTAGTAATTATATTGCAATGTCATTGAAGAGAGACCAGATATATTTACTGAACACAAATGTGCTCATATAAAGCAATCTGATTACATCGATTTAGTGCATTTAAAGTATGGAGAAAATTTTCTCTAATAAAAATTATACATTCACTTATACCTTGTATTTGGAATGGATTAATTTCAGGTTTAAAAAGTGAAAGTGTTAGTCACTCAGTTGTGTCTGACTCCGTGACCCCATGGGCTATAGTCTGTCAGGTTCCTCTGTCCATGGAGTTCTCCAGGCAAAACTACTAGAGTGGGTAGCCATTCCCTTTTTTAGGGAATCTTCCAGACCCAGGGTGAACCCAGGTCTCCTGCATTGGAGGCAGATTCTTTACTGTCTGAGTCACCAGGGAAGCCTATAAACAGTAAATTATGACAAATAAGAAAGGAAAAGTATAAAGAAAATTATTCTCAACTTCCTAGGCATCTTTGGGAAGAAAGATGGAAGTTACTCAGGTCAACAGAGCTAGTCTGTCAGAAAAGAAATTGTTTTATAGCTAATTATTTGATTTTGATCTTTGGTTATTTCTTAGGATAAGCAAAGAACTCTTTTCCCTGG
The DNA here is from genome assembly GCF_049115385.1 of Moschus berezovskii. Taxonomy (NCBI): domain Eukaryota; kingdom Metazoa; phylum Chordata; class Mammalia; order Artiodactyla; family Moschidae; genus Moschus; species Moschus berezovskii. The sequence continues at coordinate 48,168,451 of NC_142461.1, forward strand.
GGAAGAAAAAAAAAACCGATTTAGTTTGAACAATATTTATGTCCACTCTTTAATAACCATCCCCCCCCCCTCGTTAGCCAGTAAGAGAATCAGAACAAAATACCTAGGTCCAGAATCATGTAGAAAACTAGGAAGTAAATGTGAGATTACAGTTTGCCTAATGAATATTCATTTTAATTCACTTTACTTGGAAAGTAAACTGGATGACCTTAGGCAAATTATATAATCCTTTAAGAAGCTTTCCTTATCTTTAAAGTAAATGAACTTTATAGGGTTGCTACAAAAATAAAGGGGATAGCTCAAGGGCAGGCACATAGTTGATGGCTGGTGCTGGCTCCTTTGCTGAGAGATTTGAGGTGGTTCCTATTGCAACATTAAATTGTAATATCTAGAGATGAATCCTTCAGGATGCTTTAAAATTGTTTTCCTGGTCATAATTTTTAATGTATCTTTTATTTTAAATGCAAAGTATTTTCATCTTTTTTGCCTACCTGGTTGAGACCAAATAAGATGTTTTTAATATGTAAACTATTACACAGAATGTTAACAACTTCTCAGGAATTCCAAATCTCAGAATTTTGTTGCTGAAAGGGATCTTAGAAATCATCCAGTCAATGCAGATTGCTTAAAACATTTTCTGGCTCACACAGCTGGGTGATACTGAAACTGAAATATAGTTGTGGTGACCAGATTAGTAATTCTCTTTCTCCCTTTGGTGCAGCTCATCTCAAATACTTAGGAATACATTATATTCTTTGGTTACAGTTCAAGGGGCAGATAGGAATTTTTTTCTCTGCTAGTGAAACTTCTCACTGCATTGCTTGCTACATAGGCAAGGAATACAAAGAAAGACTAAGTGAAATACTATGCAGTCAAAGAATGACACAGGTATATGTATGTACTGGCAAGGTATTTTCCCAAGGTAATTAAATGAGGAAAAAAGTGTGAAACGATGGGTACGGTATGATACCATTTGTATAAAAGAAACGTATGCTTAAGTAAATATTGTGTGTGTTTAGTTGCTAGATCAAGTCCACCTCTTTTTCAACCCCATGGACTGTAACCAGCCAGGCTCCTCTGTCTATGGGATTTCCCAGGCAAGAATACTGGAGTTGGGTTGCTATTTCCTCCTCCAGCGGGGGATGGAACCTGTGTCTTCTGCACTAGCAGGCAGGTTCTTTACCGCTGAGCCACCTGGGAATCCCCAAGTCTGCAATGATAACAGGAAACCAGTGATCACCTCTGAGGTTACACAAGTAGATGGGCTGACTGGAATTTGCAGTTATTTATTATCTGATTTTTTTTTGGGGGGGGGGGCCTGGTATATATTACTATTTCAAAATAAAATTTAAAAATACCCCAGGTGAAGAGTGTAATTATTATCTTTTTACAAACAATAGTATTTGTCATGGCACATAATTACATTTGAATTCTAATTATTCAGTAACTTCAAACTTGTCAGTGATGAAATATTGAACAAGGGAAACTATAGGTCAACACGGCTTTTTCCCTGTATTTCCTTCCTTCTGAACAGCAGCTATGTAAACATTTGAAAAGAACCTTAGTAATGAGGCTTTCCTCACCCATCTAAATTTACCAACAGACATCAAAGTCTAATCTATTTATAAGCTGACCACCCCCAAAAATGCAGGAAGCAGGGATGCACGTCTAGATGGAGTTCGAACTGTGCTGTTCTCGTTCCTGCCCCCGTGCTGAAAAACAGATAGTCAGGAGCTAACACAGATGGGCACTCACACATGTCTCTGCCGGGGCTACCTAACAGTCGTTTTTGACACATACAAGCCATGGTTATTTGGGTGTCTTAAATACACTGAAGTTATATTCTATTTTTTCAAGTTCCATTAAATGGAATACTAAAATGGCCATCCTAAGTGACTCTGGCTGTCTCTCCCACTAAGAGATCCTTGGCCTCTATGCTTTTATAAAGAGCAACCTGTATTCACAGAGGTCTTATCCTCTAAAGCAGGTTTCTCTTAAAAGCCCTTAAATGAAGTGTAACAGAATAATAGCGCTTTCAAGAATAGTATCTTTTGTTTCATACATTACTCTTCACTCTTAATCTATTATACATTTCCATACTCACATGCTGGGACTGTTTTGTCTACACTGTATCCTGTGCCTAAACCTTCTTTACCCTCGATGGGGCTTAGATATATTGCATGAATGAAATGAAAACCAGATTACACCATATTTTAACCAGGTCCCTCGATGACAGCTAAAGACATACAGATACCTGGGGTGATTAGCTCAGAAAAGGAAGTACTTATTTTTGAGAGATTTTGTTCTCTAGGAAATCCAACAGAAGGAAATAATGCTAATTTTTGTAGAGCAATTTAAAGGAAAGATCTATTTATATAGGGAAGGTTTCAAAGTTGCTTGTATGAAAAATTAGGGACATTAATGAAAACATTAACGAATCCAAACTGGCAAAGTGGAGAGAAATAGCTGCTTTCTAAATAACAATCTAAAGTTTTAAACAAATCTAGTTAACATACAGCACACATCCAAATAGACTTCTGTGGATTAAATTTAATACAATTGTACATTCATGCTGTGGTGGTAACAACTTTAACATTGACTACTTTTCTCAATTGACTCATGACACAAACACAAAAGCACAATCGAAAAGAAAACACTAACATTTGTAACAGTTTTAAACAAATGTGGAAAAAGAACAAATTTTTAAATATTAAAATATTTGAGTATGGATCAACTTGAATATCTTTTCATTCAAGAAAATAATTCTACTTTTCAACACTGTCTCATTTTGATGCAATGGCAATTCCAGGTGTCCCAGAGAGTAATTCTTAATATCCATTCAACATATAACAATTATAGTTAAGATGGGATAGCTACAAGGACCAGATCTTTAAATACCTCAGATTTTTAAATGAATCCTTCTGCTAAAAGTCATACTTTTCCATTTTAGTTAATTCTGTAAAAAGAAATGCCTTTCCTTCCTCCTGCATTAAAATACTTAGTAACTTAGCTATTTACACTAGATACACATAAATTTAACCAAGGATTATTAAAACATTGGAAGGAGCCATCCAATCAATAAAGGTGTTTTAAGACAAGGTAATAAAATGCTAGAATCAGACTAACTTGTTTCCTTGCTGGGAATTTTTGGTCTCAAAAGAAACAGCAGGTATTTAAAAGAAACCAAAGCAACATAAAACTATTGTACTTTATCCTTTTAGAAAACCATTGAGAGATACTATTCTACAATTCATAGAATTAGGGGATATTACTTTATCTGTTAAGCAAAAATCCTTTCTTATAAGTCTCTAAATATTTGGAATGTACTTATAAAAGTCATTAAAATATAATTCTGGGAAGAAAACAAGAAATTAACATTTTAATTATTGTTTTATATATTGAGACCCTCTGGGTTATTAAGATATTAAGCTTCAGTCTGTTTTTTCAGTCTGAAAGCAGCATGTTACTTCCCTGCTTAATTATTTCACAACCCATAAAAGCTAATTATTAATAAACAATTTTTAAAAGAACATTAACCGTTTATTGTAATCACACAGCTATGTTTCAGTGTTGGTTGACATTTATTAGATCTTGGTTTCTCAAAATGTATTTATCTAGGTCAAGAAAAATGGGCAGAAGGAAACCTCACCCAATTTATCTAGCAGTGTTAAGCAAATTCCATTTTTGAGCCAAAATTAAATCATTTGTATCTTCAAACTTTCCCTTTTAACTTTTCTTATAGCAATATAATTTTGCATTTTGGCCAAGGAGAACTGCTTTCTTTTGGCAGACAAAATCATGCTGCAGGAGAAACAGTGACTTCAATCTATAGAATCGGTCTCCTTTTTAATAGAGCTGTACCAAGTAAAGGATTATATTTTACCTAAGTTGATCTCTTTCAAAAGACTGATAGGATGAAATGATTTTAAATCTGTAGTGTATTTTTACCCAATATACACAATTATGTTCAATCTGAAACAATTTTCTAAAAGAACTGTTTTTTTGCCAAAATTTAAGAAACTCCAAAATGTCTTATCCAAAAGTTGTCAATTAAAAATTAAGCCACAGTGCTTAAGTGTAATATTTTTAAAACCAACTCTGTACTACTGCACATTCTTGGATATGTGGAAACAAATACATTTTGACTCTTAAGAAAAAACACTTGATGGCACATTGAAGAATAACTTCATGAGTTTATAAACATAAGAGGCAGGGTACAGTTCTTGCAAAATGATGGAAAACATCAGTGTGCCTTCACTTTGTTTGAAGAGATAATATTTCCACTCAAAAGTTTTGAGTCCAAAATAGGTATTTACTGTTAAAGTATCACCAAAATTAGTTTTAAACATTACTCAGAAAATAAACTATTTCCAACAATAACAATCTTAACTGCCTTTTATAAGGACTGTATTGTAACTTTTCCTTTTTAAGGGTCTTAAATCTCCTTGTAGGATTATCACAAACCACCTTTTAAATTTCAAATGAAATAATTCTAACCCAGTCCAAATTAAAAACTATTCACATTCACAAACAAGGAACATTATTGCACATTACACCCATATTTTAGGAATGTGTGCTTCCTTCCCCCATGCCCAGGAAAAAAGAAATGACACTGCATCTATGAATTTACATCCTCATTATCTGAATTCATAACACTTTCGGAAAGTGCTTCTGCTCTTCTACATTAATAATATTATAGTCTAAAATACTTCATGAACCCTGAAGTGATTCTCTATGGAAGGAGCATCGTTTGCAAAATGAATTTGGCTAGTCACCTGCATACCAAAATCTCCAAGTATCTGAACAAATTTCTTGTGCTCCTTTCCAATCCAAGATCTCATTGGATCATGTACTTGGTAAGGTGTTACATGGGTGTGAACAATTATCCCTGTTTGTGCAAATTCTTTCAAGACTTCTGGATAAGTAATCCAAGTGTTGCTTCCTCCAGAATGACCGCCATCCAACCAGTACATTGTTTTTATGTTTTTGATAAAAGCATCAATGTTCTTGTCTTTCTTGGCTTCTTTCAATTCAAAAAGCAACTGATTCAAAACAACACAACCTTTACTGAATCCAATCAAAGTAAAAAAAGCACCATTTAATGATGGTGGATAAAAACTCATAGCAGACTCATCCAATTTTTCACAGGTCCTCTCTTTTTCTCCCTGGCAACCATTGGTAGTATGAGAAGAAGTGGATCGACAATTAGATGCTTTGGAGTCCTTATTCAAATCTTTCACATTCTTCTTTGATAGCAAACTCTTCTGACTTATGTTAAAAGCATTAACTAATAATGTATAAAGGTGCTTAAAAGCTCCAAAGTCAGTACTATGTTCTGGAGCACCAAACATATTGCTTTTCACAAAATTGTCATAGCAGCTGAATTTGTGCAAATGCATTCGGGAACACTTTATCACCCAAATATAACTATTGGGGAACCGGTGGGCTAAGATGGTGGCAACATTTTCTAGACTCCAGTTTTCCCACTGATAATTCTCAGGATGACGAGTCATAATTTCATGGTAATTCTGAAAGGTAAAAAAAATAAAACAAACATTAAATACACATTTATATAAAATTATTTCCACAAAATTAGTTTCCCATTTTTATTGTGGAGGAAGTTGGTATGTTATAATGACCTATGGTTAATGTACTCAAAATGAAAACTATAAATCTATTTATTACTTTCTGGTTGTAAGATTTTAGTATTACAGAGTTGCAGTGAACATTACTGTGATTATATCCTTAAAAATAAATTCCTAGATGTGGAAAAACTAGGTTCAAGAATATTCATCATTTAAGATTGATTATATAGACCACAATAGTGTCTTCCAGAGAAGTATGTATAGTTTTTCTTTTATCTTTGTTAAATTTCATTGGCACAGGGTAACTTATTCTAATTTGAATTTATTAAAAATTTAAATGAAGTTGAAATTTTGTTCATATATTTATTAGTTATCTGGATTCCTACTGTGCCTGTTCATATCTTTTGCCTTTTTAAATTTGCATCCTATTTATTTATAAATACTCTAGATATATTAATAACTTTCTGTTTACATTCTAGGACATGCATGTAAACTTGGTTTTCCTTTTAACTTTTATTCATAATATCCTTAAAAAAGGGAAATTCATTCAAATTCATTTATTCTATAAAATGTACTGGATACCTCCTGGACAGTCATGGATTAGAACAGATAAAACCCCTGCCCACAGGGAGTGTACATTCTAGTACAGAGATACTTAATAAACAACTCTGTAAATCAACAGAGCAGCACCCTCCAAAGGAAATACAGTGAACCACGTGTAAAATTTTCTAGTAGCTACATTAAAAAGTATAAAGTTAACAGATGAATTTTTTTCTTTTTGAGGGGGCTGTGTCCTCCGGCATGCAGGATCTTAGTTTCCAGCCAGGGATTAAATCCATACTCCCTGCAGTGGAAGCACAGAGTCCACTAGGAAAATCCCAAATTATTTTTAAATATATTTTATCAAGCCCCATACATCCATATGTAACATATTATTTTCACATGTAACCAACATAAAAAGTACTGAAATTATTACATTTCTTTTTCTTTCTAAGTTTCTGAAATCCAGTGTATATTTTACACTTATAACACATCTCAATTTGGGTGCTAAATTTTCATCGGAAATACTTGATCTGAATTTAGATTTCATAAGATTTATAGCTGCAGAAGTAAATTCACATACCCAAGTTGCTCAAATACACTTAAAAAAATTTCCTAGGAACTGAACTAATAGTTTTTAGATTTAAATTTAAATTAAATGCAATTTAAAATATATTTCTTTGATTAGACTAAATTTCAAATGGACAACAGCTGCAAGTAGCAACTAGCTAGACAGCACAAGGTATTTTAAGGTGGTAAGTGCAATGGAATGTAACAAAAGTAGGGGAAAAGAACTGCAAAGTTTTGGAGAGGGTGAAAGATTATATTTAAAACACAGGGTAGTCTCCATAAGGCAACAGTTGAGAAGGACCTGAAGGAGCTGAGGGAGTGAGTCATGATTATTTCAGGCATAAGGAACTGCAAAAGGACCTAATGACCTGAAGTGGAACCATGGTTGACATAACCAAGATACAGCAGTGAAACCAGTGTTCCGTCAGTGAAGTGAAGGCACAAAAGTGATCACGAGGGTTACAGAGATTGTTGGGGAAGAGAAAGTCGCTCAGTCGTGTCTGACTCTTTGTGACCCAATAGACTATATGGACCATGAGATTCTCCAGGCCAGAATACTGGAGTGGGTAGCCTTTCCTTTCTCCAGGGGATCTGCCCAACCCAGGGACTGAAGGCAGGTCTCCTGCATTGCAGGCAGATTCTTTACCAGATGAGCCACAAGGGAAGCCTCAAAATACTGGGGTGGGTAGCCTATCCCTTCTCCAGAAGATCTTCCTGACCCATGAATTGAACTGTAGTCTCCTGCATTGCAGGTGGATTCTTTACCAACTAAGCTATCAGGAAAGCCCCTGTTGGGGAAGAGGGGAGGTGCTAATCATGCCTTGTAAGATACCCTGAGGTCTTTGCTCTGATAGGGTGTGAGGTAAATGGCTAATATAATCTGCCTTGCAAGTAATACACTGACTCCTATGTGTGAAGGGGCAACAGTTTGAAGCAGGGAGAGCATTGGGTGGCTACTGAAGTATAACCCCAATTAGAGAATGTGGCTTGAACCACAGTGGTATTAGAAGTAAAAGGTGGTAAGAACCAGTCAGATTCTGAATATATATTGAAGGCAGAATCAACAGTGTCAACTACAAATTGGCACTTGCCATCTACCTCTATAAGGATTAACTCAGGTGCCACTGCAGCTGCTGACTTTAACATCCCCTGGAAAGAGTTCAGGGTGGAAAGTGGAAATGAAACACTGTGCTTTGGGAAAAACTGGCAGAATGGGTCTTCAGATAGTTAGGTATTTTTAGGAGCTGATTTTATGAGCCCAATTCTTGCATCTCCTCATATCTACAAAAGCACGAAAATCCTTCATGGTGATGACTGATCTTAGTGACTAGCAGAAACCTTCTGCAGAAAATATGTGATTGATTGCATGTACTTCCCTTTCACCAAAACCACATATATACTGACCTTCCTTCTGCCTCTTTGGAGCAGTGCCTCAGAGCTATCTGAAATGCTGTCCTGGGCTGTAGTCCTCATTTTGCCCCTAATAAAACTTAACTCGCAACTCATGTTGTGCATTTTTTCAAGTCAGCAACAGCACTTGCTAATGGACTTGATATAAGAAAAAAGAGAACTTTAACTTTTCCTTATTTATAACAATCAATCATACACCAAACATTTTTAAATGCACTTTTCTTTTGACCTAGTTATTCTACTTCTAGGAATTTATCTCAGGGCTATACTTGCACATATGCATAAACAAATCTATATAAGGACATTGATTCCTGCTCCAGAAGAATGAGGCAGCTCTATGAGTACTCATATGTGTTGTAATATAAGGGCTAAAAAACCCCTGAATTGATAAGCTATCATTTGTGTTTAAAGAAAAAAAGTTTGCATCAGCATAGACTGTCTCTGGAAGGACATATAAATCAGTAACAATGGTCAGCCCTCCATGTGTGCTAAGTCACTTCAGTCATGTACGGCTCTTTGTGACCCCATGGACTGTAGTCTGCCAGGCTCCTCTGTCCATGGAATTCTCCAGGCAAGAATTACTGGAGTAGACTACCATTTCCTTCTCCAGGGTATCTTTCCAACCGAGGGATCAAATCCATATCTCTTATATCTCCTGCATTGGCAGGCAGGTTCTTTACCACTAGCGCCACCTGGGAAGTCTTGCGGGATCTTAGTTCCATGACCAAATATAGAACAAAGGCCCCCGGTTGTGAAAGCATACACTCCTAACCACTGGACCACCAGGGAATTCCCCAACAATGGTTAGCCATAGGAATGGAAAATCAGAAACTGCCTTCAGTCATTCAAAGGGATGAAAAGGAGACTTACTTTTCAATGTATAATCTTGAATAAACTGAATTTTTAGCAATACACACATTTTTCTGTTAAAAAATTAAGACTAATAAAAGTAATACTACAAAAATTTAGTCTATATATAAAAGTATAAGGAAGAGAGAAAAACCACCGATCCATAAAACCATCATTAGAAACAATCACTATTAAAATTTTGGTGTCTAGAATTCCATTGTTCTTTAGTATACATACACATATACAAGAATGTATATGAGTTTATTTCTTCCCTCAACAAGATTATACATATAGTTTTCACTTTAAAATGGTATAGGCATAATTCCTCATCAATAAGTATAGATTTGTATAATTTTTAGACTTCCTGTCAAGAAGATTAATACCAATTTCTACTCCCCTAGAAGTATACAAGAGCTTATTTTCTCATATCCTTACCTACACTGGTTATTAGCATTAATTTTTTAAAAAAATCTCTGCTACTAAGATAAAATGATGTCTTACTTTTGATTTAATTTGCATATTTTCATTCCTAAGTAGGTTGAATATTTTTCTATGCTTGCTGGCAATTTTCATTTTTTTGTTAATTCTCTGTTCATATTCTTTAATAACTTTCCCAACAGGATGCTCAAGTTCTTAACAGTTTGTATCTCATTAATATTAAGCTTGTCATATATGTTAAAAAAATATCTATTCCCAGAAGGCTATCATTTCATTTTTTACGGATTCTGCTACTGCCTTCTGCACATCCAGATTTGTGAGATATAAAATTATCATAGGAGCTTAGATCTGAAAGGGCTCATCTAAATCCTGTTTTTTGGCTAAATACTTAATTTCAGTGAGAAAGCAAATTTGGGCCCTTTCCTTTGTCCCTACCTATAAGAAATCTACACTCTTTTTCTGTATAGAACCCTATCTTCCAAAGAATTAAACAATTTGCAATTCAGGCACCAATGTAAGAAAAGAGGGATGGACATGAAAGGAAATATCCCTAGAGGAGGAGTGTAGGTGGGCATGCATACACACACAGGGGTATCATCAAAAAGAAAAGCAACATGTTTCCAACACAAACTAAAAACTTTGCCTGTTAAACTTTGATTTCCATCTCTTCATATATTCATCAACAGACATTTGGGGGGCACTAAGCACAGTTCTGGGAATGCAAAGATGAGTAAGGCATAGTCCCTCAAGAACAAAGTCCAGTGGGAGAGACAGATAAACAATTACAAGGTAATATAGTTATTGCTGTAAAGCAGGGATATCTGTGAGAGGACACAGAGGAAGGGAGACTCTAACCATGTTCTGGGAAATTAGGGAAAGCTCCATAAATATCTGAGTTCAGTTTTGCAATATTAGTTAGAAATTCCAGAATTATGAAGTGGAATTCCTATTATGTCTGAAGTAGAAGGAATATTAGTCAAGTCTTCATAAAGATACCCAAATATTAGTTGGGAAGAACAGAGCCAACACTGAACTATTCTATGAATTCCAAATTAGATATAAATGTCAAATACAAAAGAAAGCACAAATACCTAAACTATAGCTAAGGAAAATGAGGTCCTACCAATCATACAGCTGTTTTTATTATATATCGTTATTTAGTAAATGAGCTAAAATGAACAAGATTCTATGACTTTGTTTAGTCTCTACCACAGGAGATGGTAAACCTAAAAACTTAGTGTTTTCTTTGATTAGTCCCACATTACATGATCAGAGGAGGAAAATGCTCAAACTTAGTAACTGTGTGTACTAAAGTGTAAAAATAAAATTGTTACTCTTGTATCTAAGAAGCCCAGATCCAAGAACAATGGATAAGCATTTCTAAAAAGAGACCAGACAGCCCCTAAGGTTGTCAAAACCAGTTCTGCAATCCAGGCTACTACCCAAGGCCAATCTACAGAAGAGGTGGAAGAATGCAGGAAGATTCTTCTGAGAGAGCTTTCACCCAGTTGGGAATGGAATGCACTTACTCTCCTTGTAGGGGTTAAAAGGGTAGGCAGCTTGATTCTCTTCATCCCCAGTGAGGCGGGTGGCCAGAGAATCTCCTGGAGAGGCTACCGAGTGCTTACTCCAAAGAATGATGCTGGCTGACCTACAAAAATGTAAAGGCCCACCTCATACTGCTACTGAAGTACTGGTACCAAGGATTTTCAGGAAAACTTGACATGTATCACCATGATGAAGACTTAATCTAGGTGGACTACTCTTATACCAGGGTGAGGCAAGCTATATAAGTTATAAGCTATATTTGCATAAAAAAATGGGTCAATGGGTTATCTTCGCTGAGCATAAAGCAGACATCCCATGTTGAAGCAAGCTAGAAGGACCGTTAACAGGAACCAGCCTGAGAAGGCTGCTTGACAAGCACATGAAACCCCAGGGTTTCTCATCAATCAGATGAGAAAAGTAGAATGCAATGTGTATGTGTGTCTGCCCATGGGTCCTGGCACAGAGCTCCCAAAACCCTTGAAACTTCATGGGTGACAGAGGATGGTCACCAGAAAGACCAAGAAATGATTAGAAGTTTGAAACTTTCAACTCCACTTCCCATTCTCCCAAGAGGGGCTGGAAATAAAGTTAATGACTGGTCATACACATGCAGTGAAGCCTCCATAAAAATCTCCAAAGTACAGGTTCACAAAGCTTCCAGGCTGGTGACACATGAAGGTGCTCGGAGAGCGGTGCACTCAGAGAGCACATGGAAGCTCTGCACCTCTTCTCTCATACCTTTCCCTATGCATCTCTACCACCTGAATGTTCACCTGTATCCTTTATCATATCCATTCAGAATAAATGGGTAAATAGTGTGTAAATTGTTTTCCAAAGTTCTGTGAGCCATTCTAGCAACTAACTGAACCCAAGGAGGGGACTGTTTAAACCCCAATCTATAGCTGGTCAGTCATGAGTTCAGGTGACAACCTGGGACTTGTGACTGGCATATGAAGTGGGGAGGGGAACAGACCTGTGGGACTGAGGCCTTAAGATGTGGAATCTGATAGTAACTGTAGGAAGATAGTGGAGACTGGATAACTCCAGAATTGAACTGAATTCTAGGATACCTAACTGGTGGTGTAGAGAATTGTTTTGTCTGGGGGGTCTGTTGTTAGAAATGTTCTGAGTGTGGTAACAGTGTAAGAAGTAAAAAAGAATCACACAGGAGAAGTGAGTCTTTTCCTACCCACCAGGACATACACTTAGGACATGCTCATCTATATATCCTACTGTTTAGGAAAGCAAAAGTTTTTAAAAGCTAAAATTGGAAATGACCCAAATGTTTATGAACTACCAAATGGGTAACTGTATCATACGCCCATACACAGAAAACTGCTTGGTATCAAAAAGAAATAATCTCCTGATACAGACAACAGAAGAATGAATTTCAAAAGCATTAGACTAAGTGAAAGAAGCCAGAAAGACAAGACTACATACTACATGATTCCTAACTAATGAAAATCTAGAAAGGCAAAACTATAGTGAAAGAAAGCAGATCAGTGATTGCCTGTGGCTGAGAAAACTGATTGAAGTAGGGCACAGGGGTCTCTTTAGGGGTAATGAAGATGTTGGGTTACATGTTTGTTTTGATGGTTACATAACTGTACTTGTCAAAATTAATCAAACTGTAAACTTAAACTTAAAAAAAAGAGCTAAGTACAATTCTATATCCTGAGGATTTAAAAAGCAAGAAACCCAAGAAAATTGGAAAATACCTACTTACAAAAATTCTGATCCCACTCCAAAATCATTACTGATAAGAAACACATCAAGAGGTACCTAAAGAAAAGTTAATTACTATGGCCTCAACTTTCCTGTAATTCAAATGATAAAAGGACAAGTATGGCATAAAAAAGGATATACAATAAAAGATAACTGCAAGAACATCAAAAAGGTAATAGTAATTAGGATTTAAAATTACATTGTCAACCAGATCCAATTAACACCAAATAATGAATCTTGTGTTAAGATAAGGCAAAACTTCTAAAAGTATCCTACAAAGTTCTGTTTGGCCCTATTCTGTTCAATATTTATCCAAATTAAAAATAAAGACATACAAAGAATGCTTGCTGCTGCTAAGTCACTTCAGTCGTGCCCGACTCTGTGTGACCCCACAGACAGAAGCCCACCAGGCTCCCCCATTCCTGGGATTCTCCAGGCAAGAACACTGGAGTGGGTTGCCATTTCCTTCTCCAATGTGTGAAAGTGGAAAGTGAAAAGTGAAAGTGAAGTCGCTCAGTCGTGTCCGACCCTTAGCGACCCCACGGACTGCAGCCTACCAGGCTCCTCCATCCATGGGATTTTCTAGGCAATAGTACTGGAGTGGCTTGCCATTGCCTTCTCCGGAAAGAATGCTTACTTAATCTATATATGATATAAATGGAAGTAAGAGTTCTGAAAGGATCCATACACTAAAAAGATGAGCTGTATGAACAGGGTAAATTTCATAAGGATAAACATTAGACTTAAAAGAATCAAGTGCACAGATAAGGAAATCTGAGCCTAAAAGCACTTCAGATAATACCAACCAAGTAGCACTTAAGGCATTGCTCAAAGGAACTTATATACATCTATTCATTCAGGAAGCGATCTACTGAATACTCTCTAAGCATCACAGATATAACAGTGAAGAAAACATACATGAAGCTTTTATCATATTAGTGGAAGACAGACGAAAAACAAGATGAATAACTAATATAGTAAATGAAATGGATAAAAACAAAAGAGAAAGTTGACAGAGATCCTGTGCACATATATGATTATTAAATAGGATGGTCAGAAAAGGCCTCCCTGTGAAGGCAGCTTTTGAGCAACCTTTTGAGAAAGGGGAAGTAAGGAATCCTTACAGACATTCGCAGAAAGAGTGTTCCAGGCAGTATGGGCAAAGCATTTGGGGTCAAGTGTGCCTAACATGAGCAATAAGGTCAGTGTGGCTGAGCCTTCTGGGGAGACAGTCAAAAAAGCAACAGGATGGGAATCCCCTGGCAGTTCAGTGGTTAGGACTTAGCGTTTCCACTGTGGGGGTCCCACAGGTTGGAGCTTTGGTCAAGGAACTTAGATCCTGCATGCCTAAGTGAGGCGCCTAATAAAAAAAGAAGCTACAGGGTGGGAGAGGTATAGTGAAGTACCTTGCAGGCCATCATGAGGACTCTGACTTTTACTCTAAGTGCCATGGGAAGCTGTGGAGAGTTTTCAGCATTGGTGTGGTATGATATGGCTTAAGATTTCTAAGGAATTATTCTTGTCACTTCTAGATACATTTAGAAGGTAAAGACACTTTATATGCTGATTATTGAGTGAACAAAAGGATAATTATATGTGGCTATTTAATTAAAATCAGAATTAAAAAGTCCAATTTTTGAATTGCACTAGCTGCATTTCAAGTCCTCAGTAGCCCCTAAGGTTTTTGTATGCTGTCATGATGCAAATACAGAGCATTTCCATGGAACATTCCCACCATCACAGAAAGTTCTCTTGGGTAGTGCTAGTATACACAGGTAAAGCTAAAATAAGGCTGGATGTGTTTTGTAAACCGTGAAACAATTAGTTTATTGTTTCTGAAATTAATGCTTTAAAACAATATGCTAACAAACTATTCCTGGAGTCCGATGATGATGAAGGTATATATAGTTTTTTCTCTTGCGCTCCAAATAATTTACTGGTCGAGTTGGCTGCTAATCAAAACTATGAAAAAAAAAACGAGTATTTCAGTTTAAGAGAAGGAACTTAATTTACTCAGTTGATGCCTTTTTGCTCAGTTTGGGAAATCAGCATGGCATTGCTGACAGTGACTTCCTAAGTTTTGTGGGCCAGCTGCAGCGTGCATCTATAATAATAATGATGATGATAATAATGGTAACGAACCTTCACTGCATGCCCACTAAATGTTTTTAAAGACTGCCAATCAGAATATAGCACATATCTTCAGATGAAGTCTATAAAGTGCTAAATATAGTTAGACTAATATCTCCTTTCATTTTGACCTCATCCATTTCTTTACATAGCTGGAGATTCCATTAGCTTTTTGGACAGTGATATACTGTTGATTTATGCAGAATATGAAGTCCTCCAAAAACACAGGTCTCTTAGAGAAGAAATAGAGAATAATGCATCAAAAGCTCTGAGGCCAGATCGCCTAAGTTTAATCCCTTATTCTGCACATTTTAGCTATGAAATATCTGGCCAGTTGTTAAATCTGTGTTGCAGCCAGCTCAACTACAAAATGGGAATAATGATGTATAATATCAATAAGGATTAAATATGTGAATACCCAATGAGTTACACTCCTTTCTTATCTTTCTGATAAACTTAATTACTGGGGAGTACTGTAGCACTCAGTTCTTAAGATTTTTCCTGACTATTCCCTTTGTGATCTCTCTCTTGGTCTCTTGGCTTTACATACTACCTATATTCTGACAACCTTCAACATTTGGGTTCTAGCCTAGACTTATTCCTGCAACTTTAGACTTGCTAGTTACACAATATGCATTTCCTTTTGAACATTTAATGATACCACAAACCTAAAATCTCTGGATCTGTGCCACTAAACTTGCTCTTCCTGTAGTCTTCATTATCTTGTCTCTCAACTAATGGAAGCTCTTCCTACTTAGTTGTTCAAGTTAGAAATCTTGAAGAGCATATAAATAGTCACATATAATGGCTACCCACTCAAGACAAAGCAGTTCTAGATAAAGATCTAGATTAAGACACAACATATCCATGGATATTTACCTGCAGCCGCAAAATTAATAACAAAACCAGAATCACACACAAAAACAAAAGCACAGAATTTAGGTGAGCATCAAAATATTGACATGCTTAGCGATTACTGTCCTTTTCTGCCATCCACTCTCCCTTTCTTAGTGTTACTAAGAGTCACACCATAGTACTAGTTTTTCTGTTTGCTTTTTAGTTACTGCCAGCGTTTTTTGAACACTACATACTAATTTAAAAGCCATTTCTCCGTCTCCAGATCCCCCAACACCCTTCTGAGAAACCAAGTTATAGAATAAATATACACTGTCTCATAACCATGTCTTGAATACCACTCCCTTGAAACCTGGACTGACAGCTGGCTCTTCCGACGTCGCGGCCCTCCAAGGACACCTACCCTCTAAGGCTCTTTGAGGAGGGGGTCAGGGCGTGGAAGAGGCGGTTTTGGATTGCGTGGAGCCAGACCTGGAAGCGCATGTGTGGGTGTGTTCAGGCGAGGCAAGGAACCGGGCACCAGCTACGAGGAAAGAATCTAGAGAATTCGCATGTGCACAAGAGGAAGGAACAGGTGCCAGGCAGGCCGCGGGTTACCTGCACATCTCCGGGGAAATAGAGAACGTGATGCTGGGGCGGCGGTTGCACCTCCTCCTTCGCCGGGTCCCCAGAGAGGTCCCGGCGTCCTGGTCCCTCCCCGGCCGTCGCAGCCGCCAGCAGGAGCAACTCGTTGCAGCGCTGAGGGTCGGCTCCCGGCACCGTGGACAGCTGCACGCATTGCTGCCGGCGCCGCTCGGCCGAAGGGGAGCAGGGCGCGCCGCTACCGCTGTTGCCGCCCAGGTTCATGGTTCCGGCGTGAGAGCTGGACGCGGCGATTCCGATTCCGAGCTGCGGCAGCAGAAGAAGCAGCGGCGGCGACCGCAGGAGCCTGAACCCCAACATGGGTCGCCGCCGCCGTAGCGGTTCGGAGGGTGGGGGGGGTGGGCCTGAGGGAGGAACTTCAGCCTGGCGCCAACGGTCGGCAGGACCGGCCTGGGCGGGAGCCGGCCCAGGGAAAACGGCGGCGTCAGAGGCCGACGTCCGCGCGCTGCGTGCGTAAGCGGAGGAGGGGTGTGCGCGAAATACGACTCGGGTTCCCGGAGGGGGCCATGAGGGGGCGTGGTCCGAGGAAGGACGTTTGTGATTGGTGGGTTCTGCCCCGGCCGGGAAGTTTGAACGGAAGTCTGAGGAAAGGCCTGAGAAGAGCAAAGAAGAGGGAATGAACCCAGAACCCCCGGCAAAAAGGGTAACAGTTGTGATACCAGCGCTGCCGCAGGGGCTGCCCGAAGGTCGCTTCCAGTAATGGGGTAGAGAGTTTGGAGGAAACCATGCTCCCCTTTCACTAGGCTCAACTTTCAGGTGAGGTTTTTCTAGTCCTTTAAGCCTTGAAAGAGACACAACCCCAAAGATAATAGAGTAATTCTGTCCTCTTAGAGAAATCTGTGGGAAGTCTTGTTGTTGTTCAGTCTCTCGGTCGTGTCCACTCTTTGTGATCCCATGCACTGCAGCACTCCAGGTTTTCCTTCACCATCGGCTGGAGTTTGCTCAAACTCATGTTGATTGAGTTGGTGATACCATCTAATCAGTTCATCTTCTGCCATCCCCTTCTACATGCCCTTTTCTCACACCCTCGAGTTTCTATGTCGGTACACACATATTTCTAAGTTCTTCGGAATTTAGATATGAAGTCTAATGCATCTCTGATTGGCATCAGGGAGCAGGACACAGGAAAGGTGTTAATTGTTACACGTTTGCTGTCGTTGGTGTTTGCCGCCAACGAGATTTGCTATTTAGGATTTTCAAAAACCAGCGTGAACAATAGGAATGTGGTAGATGTCCATCAACAATCTGTGGCCAGTTGTGTATAAATACATTGCTGTTGTCGTTTAGTCACTAAGTTGTGTCCAACTCTTTGGGACACCATGGACTGTAACCCACCAGCCTCCTCTGCCCATGGGATTTTACAGACAAGAATCCTGGGGTGGTTTGCCATTTTCTTCTCCAGGTCATCTTCCTGACTCAGGGATCGAACCAGTGTCTCTTTCATTGGCAGGCGGATTCTTTACTACTGAGCCACCAGGAAAGCTCTATGTATGAATAAGATTTGGCCAAATGTATGCTAAAGACAGAGAAGGGAAGGGAGCGGCCAGTATTCTAAACTCAAGTGCTTGTGAGGCCAGGAACTCTAAAGAATCTTGTGGGAGAGAATATTAGTGAGAATTTAAAATATTATGGCCAACACTTATTGAGGCATACTATAGGCCAGGGATTGAACTAGTCACTTCATATATTAACTGTTCTGAGTCTATATATGTGTGTGCTTGAGCACACGTACTGTTTTCTTTACGCCATATGCTGCTAAGTCACTTCAGTCGTGTCCGACTCTGTGCGACCCCATAGACGCCAGCCCGCCAGGCTCCCCCGTCCCTGGGATTCTCCAGGCAAGAACACTGGAGTGGGTTACCATTTCCTTCTCCAATGTGTGAAAGTGAAGTTGCTCAGTCATGTCTGACTTGTAGCGACCCCATGGACTGCAGCCTACCAGGCTCCTCTGTCCATGGGATTTTCTAGGCAAGAGTACTGGAGTGGCTTGCCTATATCAAGTATTAATAGCTTTTAAATAGCACAAATGAGCAAATGATAAAATGTAATTTTCTTATACTTATATGTGTAAGTGACTTCATAGTGGTGTAATATGCTAGCCTATTCTAAATTATTGAGTTCCACAAGACATCATAATAGTGTGACCAATCAAAATTATTTATTATTACTAAATAAATCTATCTACTGCTTTCTAAAAATAACTTGTTAAAAAGAAGCAGAGGCTAATTATATAATAATGAATAGACAACCATATTTTGACCATCAGCATTCATCCTATTCTGTGAATTATGTTACTGTCTCTTGTTAGGTAGAAGGTTACTGAAATGTAATCCAAAAGCCCAAACATGTTCATGTACTGCAAATGCAGATTTTGACTTTTGTGCTCTTATTTTTAGATTGACCTTTTAATTGTGTGTCATTATTGATAGGGATGGGGAGATCTTATGTTTTAGAAAGAATATTAATTGTAGTAACCATTAAATATACAGTTGTTTCAGTAACTCTAAGTCTATGAGAAATACAAATAAAGATTTAAAGGGCAAAGTAAAGAAACAGACTGAAGTAAGCACAAGGTTTTCCCCCCACAGTCAAAAATTTACACAACCCTACAGGAGCCACTTCTGGAAAAAGTAGTAATTCTCAATTCATATGTCTGTATGAATTGTGTCATTTATGATAAGTCATTAACATTGTAATTCCTTTTCATAGGTCCCATTAATATTACTGTCATACCTGTTTTCTTTCTCCATCCCCTCTTCTTTTTTCCTATTTTGTAAATCACTACTTTTCTAACCAGGTGGCACTAGTGGTAAAGAACCTGTCTGCCATTGCAGGAGACATAAGAGTCTTGAGTTGTTCCCTGGGGTCCCTGGGTCTAGGAAATGGGAACCCACTCCAGTATTCTTGCCTGGAAAATCCCATGGACAGAGGAGCCTGGCAGGCTACAGTCCATGGGATCGCAAAGAGTTAAAAACAATTGAAGTGACTTAGCACACATGTACTTTTCTAACAGGGGCTACCCAGGTGGCTTGGTAGTCAAGAATCTACCTACCAATGCAGGAGATGTGGTTCAATCCCTGGGTTGGGAAGATCCCCTGGAGAGGGAAATGGCAACCTATTCCAGTATTCTTGCCTAGGAAATCCTATGGCACAGAGGACCCTGGCATGCAACAGTCCATGGGATCTCAAAAGAGTTGGTTACAACTTAGCGACTGCTGCTACTGCTGCTAAGTCACTTCAGTCGTGTCCGACTCTGTGTGACCCCACAGACGGAAGCCCACCAGGCTCCCCCGTCCCTGGGATTCTCCAGGCAAGAGCACTGGAGTGGGTTGCCATTTCCTTCTCCAATGTGTGAAAAGTGAAAGTGAAGTCGGTCAGTCGAGTCCAACCCTTAGCGACCCCATGGACTGCAGCCTACCAGGCTCCTCCATCCATGGGATTTTCTAGGCAAGAGTACTGGAGTGGCTTGCCATTGCCTCCTCCGACAACTTAGCGACTAAACAACAACAACTTCTTTAACAGTCATGGGCACAGACTTTCTCTGTATTCTTTCTGAGAGCTGCACTATCCTTTTTCGCTAGAGGTCTTACATATACAAAGCTACTGTAACCAGTTGTTTGAGTTTACCCCTCCTTTCTAACAGATAGAGATCTCTATAAGGATTTTATCATGCTTATAGTGCCCAGAAAGCCATGGCTCATCTCTGGACTCTTGACAATTTTCAAGTGGTCCTTGGGGCTCTCAGAACTTTTGTTTTACAACTTAATATAAGAAATAGAAAAAATTGAAAAATTGAAAGGAATCCTAGAAAGACTAATTTACATTGAAAATGACAGCATTAAAAGGTCACAAACTCCTGTGTCTACAGAGGATAGGCCTACATCATAAATAATAAAATTGGCCCTCTGTACAAAAAAGATCTTCACGACCAAGATAATCATGATGGTGTGATCACTCACCTAGAGCCAGACATCTTGGAATGTGAAGTCAAGTGGGCCTTAGAAAGCATCACTATAAACAAAGCTAGTGGAGGTGATGGAATTCCAGTTGAGCTATTTCAAATCCTGAAAGATGATGCTGTGAAAGGGCTGCACTCAATATGCCAGCAAATTTGGAAAACTCAGCAGTGGCCACAGGACTGGAAAAGGTCAGTTTTCATTCCAATCCCAAAGAAAGGCAATGCCAAAGAATGCTCAAACTACCGCACAATTGTACTCATCTCACATGCTAGTAAAGTCATGCTTAAAATTGTCCAAGCCAGGCTTCAGCAATACGTGAACCGTGAACTTCAGATGTTCAAGCTGGTTTTAGAAAAGGCAGAGGCACCAGAGATCAAATTGCCAACATCTGCTGGATCATGGAAAAAGCAAGAGAGTTCCAGAAAAACATCTATTTCTGCTTCATTGACTATGTCAAAGCCTTTGACTGTGTGAATCACAATAAACTGTGGAAAATTCGGAAAGAGGTGGGAATACCAGACCACCTGACCTGCCTCTTGAGAAACCTATATGCAGGTCAGGAAGCAACTGTTAGAATTGGACATGGAACAACAGACTGGTTCCAAATAGGAAAAGGAGTACGTCAAGGCTGCATATTGTCACCCTGCTTATTTAACTTATATGCAGAGTACATCATGAGGAACTCTGGGCTGGAAGAAGCACAAGCTGGAATCAAGATTGCCTGGAGAAATATCAATAACCTCAGATATGCAGATGACACCACCCTTATGGCAGAAAGTGAAGAGGAACTCAAAAGCCTCTTGATGAAAGTGAAAGAGGAGAGTGAAAAAGTTGGCTTGAAGCTCAACATTCAGAAAACTAAGATCATGGCATCTGGTCCCATCACTTCATGGGAAATAGATGGGGAAACAGTGGAAACAGTGTCAGACTTAATTTGTTGGGGGCTCCAAAATCACTGCAGATGCTGATTGCAGCCATGAAATTAAAAGACGTTTACTCCTTGGAAGGAAAGTTATGACCAGCCTAGATAGCATATTAAAAGCAGAGACATTACTTTGCCAACCAAGGTCCGTCTAGTCAAGGCTATGGTTTTTCCCGTGGTCATGTATGGATGTGAGAGTTGGACTGTGAAGAAAACTGATGGCCAAAGAATTGATGCTTTTGAACTGTGGTGCTGGAGAAGACTCTTGAGAGTCCCTTGGACTGCAAGGAGATCCAACCAGTCCATTCTAAAGGAGATCAGTCCTGGGTGTTCATTGGAAGGACTGATGCTAAAGCTGAAACTGCAATACTTTGGCCACCTCATGCGACGAGTTGACTCACTGGCAAAGACTCTGATGCTGGGAGGGATTGGGGGCGGGAGGAGAAGGGGACGACAGAGAATGAGATGGCTGGATGGCATCACCGACTCAATGGACATGAGTTTGAGTGAACTCCAAGAGTTGGTGATGGACAGGGAGGCCTGGCGTGCTGTGATTCATGGGGTCACAAGGAGTTGGACACGACTGAGTGACTGAACTGACTGAATATAATAGAGATTGGTAAAGACCGTAGCAGATTGAAAGGACATGTCATTTGAAGGAGGCAGCCGCTGTTTACCACCAGCCAGTTAAATGAAGGCAACATTAGCCAAACTTTGAGATTTTTCAAAGGACATCTGATACATCAGATTTTTATGTATCATTTCTCAATTTACCAATATTGACAGCAAATTAAATTTATTTTTAAAGCATGTATCAAATCAAATGTATGCATAGGCCAGATTTGGCCTGTGGGCCACATAAGTGCTATTTCTCTACTTAAATGTAAAATGAATGGAGACTG
The DNA here is from genome assembly GCF_049115385.1 of Moschus berezovskii. Taxonomy (NCBI): domain Eukaryota; kingdom Metazoa; phylum Chordata; class Mammalia; order Artiodactyla; family Moschidae; genus Moschus; species Moschus berezovskii. The sequence continues at coordinate 48,190,526 of NC_142461.1, forward strand.
GAGATCTTAAAATTGGTTCTGGTGAGGAATTTAATGGAAAAGAATGGGAGAGGGGTGATGATTTTAAGAAGTTTTTTTGTTGTTGTTGGCATTTGAATTGTGTGCCATCTGATATTTTTTGAGAGATTCCAATAAATGTTTTAATTCTTTTCTATTTTTCTTGGTTTTGGACAGGTGTTTTTTGGTGTGTTTTAATAAGCTTCTACCAAAACGACATTGAGAGGGATGAACTTCATATGAGGTGTGGAACTCTAGCATATAGTTTTGCCCTCCCAAATGCCTGATAAAACAAGATTAGAGGATAAAGCTATTTGGGAATTTGAAAGCTTATTTTTTGACTAATCTCGCTAGTTAAGTGACACTTGTAACATGATTTAAAGATGTGCATAGCAAAATCCAAGCTTTAGCAAAATACAAATTGCTACATGTCAGGACCTTAAAAATGATCTTTTAACACACAGTGAACTCTCAAATGCAATGATTTGGCTGACCATATTTGCATGCATTGTACTTTACCCACTATGAAGAGGATGGGAAATATCAGTTAGAAACATAATAAATCCTCAACAAAATACTTGGAAGCCAAATCCAGCAACATACAAAAAAGAATTAAACACCTTGACAAAGTAGGATTTGTCCCAGGAATGCAAGATTGGTTTCACATTTGAAGTTTAATTAACATTATAATCCATATCAATAGAATAAAAAGCAAAAATTACTTGATTATATTAATAGACACAGAGACAGCATTTGAAAGAACTCAACAAAATAGAACCTCAATAGGTTCTTCCACCTGATAAAGGACATCTGTGAAAAAACCATAACTAACATCTGTTGAGAAACTGAGGAAGAGGTTGCCTGAGGAGAAGGTCCTCACCAGAGGCCTTGGTGGAGGGCTGGCCTCAATCAGCATGTCTCCAACGTTCTCATAAACATCTCATCCCTTGACCCTTAACAATTCTTTCCATTTAGCTTAAGGAACACTCCCTGCTCTTTCCATTTAGCCGAAGGATCATTCCCTGTGCCTATAGTCCTTGAGATAACCAAAAACTATGCCATGATTATAGCTAACCTGAGGGCTTGGGAAACTGATTAAGCTTAGAGGTGGAGACAGCATGTCTAGTAAACCTGATGTTATCAACATTCCTCAGATGTTCTGGTTTTCCTCATGTTGCTATGGTTTCTGAAGTTCTACTTCCTTGTAAAACTGTATAATAACGCCTGAAGAATAAAGCAAATTGTCAGTCTCCAGAAGGCTGTCCGTGTCCCTTTTTTCAGAAGTAACTCCGCCGAGCTCTCAGTTCAGTTCAGTCGCTCAGTCGTGTCCGACTCCTTGCGACCCCATGAATCACAGCACACCACCAGGCCTCCCTGTCCATAACCAACTCCTGGAGTTCACTCAAACTCATGTCCATTGAGTCGGTGATGCCATCCAGCCATCACATTCTCTGTCGTGCCTGTCTCCTCCCACCCCCAGTCCTTCCTAGCATCACACTCTTTTCCAGTGAGTCAACTCGTCACATGTTCAGTTCAGTTCAGTCGCTCGGTCGTGTCCGACTCTCCGCGACCCCATGAATCACAGCACGCCAGGCCTCCCTGTCCATCACCAACTCCCGGAGTTCACTCAAACTCATGTCCACAGAGTCGGTGATGCCATCCAGCCATCTCATTCTCCGTCGTCCCCTTCTCCTCCCACCCCCAACCTTTCCCAGCATCAGAGTCTTTTCCAGTGAGTCAACTCGTCGCATGAGGTGGCCAAAGTATTGCAGTTTCAGCTTTAGCATCAGTCCCTCCAATGAACATCCAGGATTGATCTCCTCTAGAATGGACTGGTTGGATCTCCTTGCAGTATAAGGGACTCTCAAGAGTCTTCTCCAACACCACAGTTCAAAAGCATCGATTTTTCGGCGGTCAGCCTTCTTCACAGTCCAACTCTCACATCCATACATGACCACGGGAAAAACCATTGCCTTGACTAGACGGACCTTGGTTGGCAAAGTAATGTCTCTGCTTTTTAATATACTATCAAGGTTGGTCATAACTTTCCTTCCAAGGAGCAAGCGTCTTTTAATTTCATGGCTGCAATCAGCATCTGCAGTGATTTTGGAGCCCAAAAAAACAAAGTCTGACACTGTTTCCACTGTTTTTCCATCTATTTCCCATGAAGTGATGGGACCAGATGCCATGATCTTTGTTTTCTGAATGTTGAGCTTCAAGCCAACCTTTTCACTCTCCTCTTTCACTTTCATCAAGAGGCTTTTGAGTTCCTCTTCACTTTCTGCCATAAGGGTAGTGTCATCTGCATATCTGAGGTTATTGATATTTCTCCCGGCAATCTTGATTCCAGCTTGTGCTTCTTCCAGCCCAGAGTTCCTCATGATGTACTCTGCATATAAGTTAAATAAGCAGGGTGACAATATACAACCTTGACGTACTCCTTTTCCTATTTGGAACCAGTCTGTTGTTCCATGTCCAGTTCTAACTGTTGCTTCCTGACCTGCATACAGGTTTCTCAAGAGATAGAGGAAAACAACAGAATAGGAAAAACAAGAGAGCTCTTCAAGAAAATTAGAGATTCCAAAGGAACATTTCATGCAAAGATGGGCTCGATAAAGGACAGAAATGGTATGGACCTAACAGAAGCAGAAGATATTAAGAAGAGGTGGCAGGAATACACAGAAGAACTGTACAAAAAAGATCTTCACGACCAAGATAGTCACGATAACGTGATCACTGACCTAGAGCCAGACATCTTGGAATGTGAAGTCAAGTGGGCCTTAGAAAGCATCACTACGAACAAAGCTAGTGGAGGTGATGGAATTCCAGTTGAGCTATTTCAAGTCTTGAAAGATGATGCTGTGAAAGTGCTGCACTCAATATGCCAGCAGATTTGGAAAACTCAGCAGTGGCCACAGGACTGGAAGAGGTCAATCTTCATTCCAATCCCAAAGAAAGACAATGCCAAAGAATGCTCAAACTACCGCACAATTGCACTCATCTCACACGCTAGTAAAGTCATGCTCAAAATTCTCCAAGCCAGGCTTCAGCAGTATGTAAACCGTGAACTCCCAGATGTTCAAGCAGGTTTTAGAAAAGGCAGAGGCACCAGAGATCAAATTGCCAACATCCGCTGGATCATGGAGAAAGCAAGAGAGTTTCAGAAAAACATCTATTTCTGCTTTATTGACTATGCCAAAGCCTTTGACTGTGTGGATCACAATAAACTGTGGAACATTCTGAAAGAGATGGGAATCCCAGACCACCTGACCTGCCTCTCGTCACATGAGGTGGCCAAAATATTGGAGTTTCAGCTTCAGCATCAGTCCTTCCAATGAACACCCAGGACTGATCTCCTTTAGAATGGACTGGTTGGACCTCCTTGCAGTCCAAGGGACTCTCAAGAGTCTTCTCCAGCACCACAGTTCAAAAGCATCAATTCTTTGGCGATCAGCTTTCTTCACAGTCCAACTCTCACATCCATACATGACCACAGGAAAAACCATAGCCTTGACTAGACGGACCTTTGTTGGCAAAGCAATGTCTCTGCTTTTTAACATACTATCTAGGTTGGTCATAACTTTCCTTCCAAGGAATAAGCGTCTTTGCTGGCTGCAGTCAGCATCTGCAGTGATTTTGGAGCCCCAAAAAATAAAAGTCTGACACTGTTTCCACTGTTTCCCCATCTATTTCCCATGAAGTGATGGGACCAGATGCCATGATCTTAGTTTTCTGAATGTTGAGCTTCAAGCCAACTTTTTCACTCTCCTCTTTCACTTTCATCAAGAGGCTTTTGAGTTCCTCTTCACTTTCTGCCATAAGAGTGGTGTCATCTGCATATCTGAGGTTATTGATATTTCTCCAGGCAATCTTGATTCCAGCTTGTGCTTCTTCCAGCCCAGCGTTCCTCATGATGTACTCTGCATAGAAGTTAAATAAGCAGGGTGACAATGTACAACCTTGACGTACTCCTTTTCCTATTTGGAACCAGTCTGTTGTTTCATTTCCAGTTCTAACTGTTGCTTCCTGACCTGCATACAGGTTTCTCAAGAGGCTGGTCAGGTGGTCTGGTATTCCCACCTCTTTCCGAATTTTCCACAGTTTATTGTGATCCACACAGTCAAAGGCTTTGGCATAGTCAATGAAGCAGAAATAGATGTTTTTCTGGAACTCTCTTGCTTTTTCCATGATCCAGCGGATGTTGGCAATTTGATCTCTGGTTCCTCTGCCTTTTCTAAAACCTGCTTGAACATCTGGAAGTTCTTAGGTAGGTTGATAAGGAGTCCAGAGCCCTCAAGGAGAAGAAAAACAGGTCCATTGTTCTCAAGGTAAAAGGGACAAATGTTTTTTTTCTACATTGCTTTGTCCTAGCTTAATTACATCAGATGTTTTTTCTTAAAGTCTGAGTTATTATGACAACCATCTTTAAGACTAACTTTCTTTAAGCCCAGAGCTAATGATTATACAACAAAATAGCTCATTTTTCTCAAGGGTATGTTTTTGCTTAAGCTCTGTACTAATGATTATATTACAACAATGTTTCTTGCTTGAGGATATGGTTTTCCTTCACAGGAACCTTCTGACTAACCTTGTTATCCTAAGACATGTTGTGGGATTGGGTCTGGTAAGACCTTTCTATTGTTAGGTCTAATCTTGTTAATTTAAGATGTATGTTGTGGGAGTGGGTCTGGTAAAAGGCTATAAGGCCTTGATAAGACTGGTGAGAGGGGCACTCTGTCCCCCTTCTGATGTCTATGTCCGAAGCTTTCTCTGTCCTTTCTCACTATAATAAAACTTCTGCCAAACAAAACTCAGTGATCAAGCCTGCTGCCTGGTCCCGAAGCTAAATCTTCTTCGGAGATCACAAATCTGCCATCGTAAGCTATCACCAGCACACCCTAGGAGAAGATGTGATCAGTGCTCACTTCAGGTCCAGCTCTCCCACCAAAGCCGCCAGGCATACATATACTGAACAGAGATGCTGCAGTCATGAAATTAAAGACACTTGCTCCTTGGAAGGAAAGTTATAACCAACCTAGACAGCATATTAAAAAACAGAGATATTACTTTGCCAATAAAGATCCTTCTAGTCAAGGCTATGGAGAAGGAAATGGCAACCCACTCCAGTGTTCTTGCCTGGAGAATCCCAGGGACGGGGGAGCCTGGTGGCCTGCCGTCAATGGGGTCACACAGAGTCGGACACGACTGAAGTGACTTAGCAGCAGCAGCAGCAGTCAAGGCTATGGCTTTTCTAGTAATCATGTATGGATGGGAGAATTGGACTATAAAGAAAGCTGAGTGCCAAAGAGGTGATGCTTTTGAACTGTGGTGTTGGAGAAGACTCTTGAGAGTCCCTTGGACTGCAAGAGATCCAACCAGTCCATTCTAACTAAAGGAGATCAGTCCTGGGTGTTCATTGGAAGGACTGATGCTGAAGCTGAAACTCCAATATTTTGGCCACCTGATGCAGAGAGCTGACTCATTTGAAAAGACCCTGACACTGGGAAAGATTAAGGGCAGGAGGAGAAGGGGAGGACAGAGGATGAGATGGCTGGATGGCATGACCGACTCGATGGACATGAGTTTGAGTGAACTCCAGGATTTGGTGATGGACAGGGAGGCCTGGCGTGCTGTGATTCATGGGGTCACAAAGAGTCGGACATGACTGAGTGACTGAACTGAACTGAAGTGAACTGAATACCCTTGCCAGGGTATTCCCTTGTCAGAGAAGGCTAAGTAAAGAGCCTGGACTCCATCACTAGTAACAAGCATTCTCTACCATCCCCCCAATCCCAGTGCAATGGCTACTTTGTGGAGAGTCAGGACTTTCACCATCACCCAGCATTAATGAGATCTCCTCTAGCCACAGTGTCATCATAGGCCATGTGTGGAGTCAGAACATCTGCATCCAGCAGTAATGAGAAACTGTCCCCTCCTATCCAGTGTCAAGACAGCCAAGTATGGAATCTGGACTTCTCTCTCCAGCTGGTAGTAGTAAGGCAGCAACACTTCTCAGCTAGAGTGGTGTCAGAGAAAGTAAGTTAGAACCAAATGTTTAAATAGGATATAGAATCATATAACATAGTATGAAAAATTCTAGTTTTCATTTGAGAACCACTTATTACAACAAGAATGAGGTAAGTCTCAAGCTGACTGTAAAACAGCAACCGATATGCTCCAAAAGTGAGATGCCTGAGGTGTTAGGGTAATCTGACGAAGATTTTAAAGCAGCATTGAAAAACATGTTTCAGCAAGCAAACACACTGGAAACAAGTAGCCTCAAGAAAGAAACTGAATCTCTCAAGAATGAAATGTAAGATACAAAGAAAAACATAAATAAAAGCATAATGGGTGGACTCAAAAGCAGAATGTAGGGAATAGAGGAAAGAATAAGTGAATCTGAAGACAGAGTAACAGAAGATACGCAATCTGAAGAACAGAGAGAAAACAGACTGGCAAAAATAACCCAGAATATTAGGAGCTATCACAAAACACCTAACATTCATGTCATTAGACTTTTGGAGATGAGAAGAAAAAGAGTAAGGTTGAAAAAGTATTAAATAAATAATGGCTGAAAAGTACCCAAATTTAGCAAGAGACTTAAATAACCAATAGATTTAAGATTGTGAGTGAATCTCGAACAGGATAAACCTAAAGAAATCTATACCAATATCCATCATAGTTAAACTAAATACAAAAAGATCTTGAAAGCATCCAGAGAAAACTGACATCTTTCCTGTAGGAGGAGAACAATCCAAATGACATCAAATTTCCTATCAGAAATTGTGGAGGCCAGGAGGAAGTAAAAATGTTTTTCAACTGCTGACAAAAAAGGAACTGTCAACCCAGAATCCTATACCTTAGTGAAAATACCCTTTAGAAATGAAGGGAAAATGAAGACATTTTCAGATGAAAGAAAACTAAAAATATTTTTAACAAGCAGACTTATCTTAAAAGAATAACTGAAGAAAATTCTCTAAACTGGAAGGGGACAGCAAAAGATAGAACTTTGTAATATCAGGAAAAAAGAAAGAACAGCAAAAATATGATTAAATACAACAGACCTTCATTTTCCTCTTGAGTTTTCTAAGTTATGTTTGATAATGAAGCAAAAAATTATAACACTGTTCAAAGCTGTAATTTTTCTTTTGCATACATATATAAATATATAGAGGAAATATTTAAGACAGTTTTATGATAAATGGGGAAGGGCAAAGGAAGGTATGGTTTCTATAGTTCACTCAAACTACTAAGATGATGACACCAGTAAGCTGTTTTAAGTGATGGAGATACAATATCTAGATCCAAATACTTGAAAATGTATATAAATATGTACACTTAAAAAACACGATAGATAAATCAAACTGGAATTCTCATAATGCTCAAGTAACTCAGGAAGGCAGGAAAAATGAGACAACTTGGGGAAGAGGTGGTGCTGGGGAACAACACAAACAAGATTTAAAATGACAGACTGAAGCCTAAACATGTAAATAATTATGTTAAAAGCAAACAGTTTGAGTACACTAATTCAATGACAGAGATTGACAGAAGTGGTTAAAAAACACACCTTTGGGTCCACAAGCAACAAACGTCAAATATAATCATATAGTCAAGTAGAAAGTTAAAAGATAGAAAAAGATATAATATGCAAACATTCAGTTCAGTTCAGTTTAGTCGCTCAGTCGTGTCCAACTCTTTGCGACCCCATGAACTGCAGCACACCAGGCCTCCCTGTCCATCACCAACTCCTGGAGTTTACTCATGTCCATTGAGTCAGTGATGCCACCCAACCATCTCATCCTCTGTTGTCCCCTTCTCCTCCTGCCTTCAATTTTTCCCAACATCAGGGTCATTTCAAATGAGTCAGCTCTTCTCATCAGGTGGGCAGAATATTGGAGTTTCAGCTTCAACATCAGTCCTTCCAGTGAACACCCAGGACTGATCTCCTTTAGTTAGAATGGACTGGTTGGATCTCTTGCAGTCCAAGGGACTCTCAAGAGTCTTCTCCAACACCACAGTTCAAAAGCATCAATTCTTCAGCACTCAGCTTTCTTTATAGTCCAACTCTCACATCCATATATGACCACTGGAAAAACCATAGCCTTGACTAGACGGACCTTGGTTGGCAAAGTAATATCTCTGCTTTTTAATATGCTGTCTTGGTTTGTCATAACTTTCCTTCCAAGGAGCAAGTGTCTTTTAATTTCATGGCTGCAGTCACTATCTGCAGTGATTTTGGAGCCCCCAAAAAGAAAGTCAGCCACTGTTTCCCCGTCTATTTTCCATGAACTGATGGGACCAGATGCCATGATCTTAGTTTTCTGAATGTTGAGCTTTAAGCCAACTTTTTCACTCTCCTCTTTCACTTTCATCAAAAGGCTCTTTAGTTCTTCACTTTCTGCCATAAGGGTGGTGTCATCTGCATATCTGAGGTTATTGATATTTCTCCAGGCAATCTTTATTCCAGTTTGTGCTTCCTCCAGCCCAGTGTTTCTCATGATGTACTCTGCATCTAAGTTAAATAAGCAGGGTGACAATATACAGCCTTAACGCACTCCTTTTCCTATTTGGAACCAGTCTGTTTTTCCATGTCCAGTTCTGTTGCTTCCTGACCTGTATACAGATTTCTCAAGAGGCAGGTCAGGTGGTCTGGTATTCGCGTATCTTTCAGAATTTTCCACAGTTTATTGTGATCCATACAGTCAAAGGCTTTGGCATAGTCAATAAAGCAGAAATAGATCTTTTTCTGGAACTCTCTTGCTTTTTCCATGATCCAGCGAATGCTGGCAATTTGATCTCTGGTGCCTCTGCCTTTTCTAAAACCAGCTCGAACATCTGGAAGTTCACGGTTCATGCATTGCTGAAGCCTGGCTTGGAGAATTTTGAGCATGACTTTATTAGTGTGTGAGATGAGTGCAATTGTGTGGTAGTTTGAGCATTCTTTGGCATTGCCTTTCTTTGGGATTGGAATGAAAACTGACCTTTTGCAGTCCTGTGGCCACTGCTGAGTTTTCCAAATTTGCTGACATCTTGAGTGTAGCACTTTCACAGCATCATCTTTCAGGATTTGAAATAGGTCACCTGGAATTCTAACACTTCCACTAGCTTTGTTCGTAGTGATGCTTCCTAAGGCCCACTAGACTTCACGTTCCAGAATGTCTGGCTCTAGGTGAGTGATCACACCATGGTGATTATCTGGCTTGTGAAGATCTTTTTTGCATAGTTCTGTGTATTCTTGCCACCTCTTCTTAATATCTTCAGCTTCTGTTAGGTCCATACCATTTTTGTCCTTTATTGAGATCATCTTTGCATGAAATGTTCCCTTGGTATCTCTAATTTTCTTGAAGAGATCTCTAGTCTTTCCTATTCTATTATTTTTCTCTATTTCTTTGCGCTAATCACTGAGGAAGGCTTTCTTATCTCTCCTTGCTATTCTTTGGAACTCTGCATTCAAATGGGTATATCTTTCCTTCTCTCCTTTGCTTTTTGCTTCTCTTCTTTTCACAACTATTTGTAAGGCCTCCTCAAACAGCCATTTTGCTTTTTTGCATTTCTTTTTCTTGGGGATGGTCTTGATCCCTGTCTCTTGTACAATGTCACGAACTTCCATCCATAGTTCATCAGGCATTCTATCAGATCTAGTCCCTTAAGTCTATATGTCACTTCCACTGTATAATTATAAGGGATTTGATTAGGTCATACCTGAATGGTCTAGTGGTTTTCCCCACTTTCTTCAATTTAAGTTTGAATTTGGGCTTCCCTTGTAGCTCGGTAGGTAAAGAAGCTGCCTGCAGTGTAGGAGACCCAGATTCGATCCCTGTGTTAGGAAGATCCCCTGGAGGAGGAAATGGCATCCCACTCCAGTATCCTTGCCTGGAAAATCTCATGGACAGAGGAACCTGGTGGGCTGCAGTCCATTGGCTGAGCGACTAACGCTTTTGCAATAAGGAGTTCATGATCTGAGCCACGGTCAGCTCCTGGTCTTGTTTTTGCTGACTGTATAGAGCTTCTCCATCTTTGGCTGTAATGAATATAATCAATCTGATTTCAGTGTTGACCATCTGGTGATGTCTGTGTGTAGAGTCTTCTCTTGTGTTGTTGGAAGAGGGTGTTTGCTATCACCAGTGCATTCTCTTGGCAAAACTCTATTAGCCTTTGCCCTGCTTCATTCTGTACTCCAAGGCCAAATTTGCCTGTTACTCAGGTATATCTTGACTTCCTGCTTTTGCATTCCAGTCCCCTATAATTGAAAGGTTGTTGCTGAACCACAAAAGGATACTGGGATTCTTGGCCTCTTAAGAAGAATTCAATCTGGGGCCGGAGACGAGGTTTGATCACTCAGGGCTTTTGTGTAATAAAGTTTTATTAAAGTCTAAAGGAGATGGAGAAAGCTTCTGACATAGGCATCAGAAGGGGGGCAGAAAGAGTACCCCCTTGCTAGTGTTAGCAGGGGAGTTATATACTCTCCAATGAATCAATGTCTGGAGGTTGTAAAGACCTCACCAGACCTACTCCCATAATTTACATAACAGGATTAGCCAGAAGGTTTAATCCAGAGACTGTCCTCAGGCAGGATACATTATTGTTATATAATCCTAAGGAATGTAGAGGGAAAAAAAGTTTGTCCTTTCTTCCTCCTTGAGAATTCCGAACCCTCTCTCCTTGGGGACCCCTAGACTTCTTATCAACCTGCCTAGGAAATGACTCTCTCATAATGGAAAGGACATCTTTTTTGGGTGTTAAAGCAATAAAGGCAGTATGAATATCAAGTAAAATAGACTTTAGGACAAAGAATAGTTCTACAAGATATCACCTTTACTTATCTTTAGGGGAATCTGAGCAAATGATACATGGGATCATTCTGTTATTACTTCTACAACTGCATATGAATCTACAGTTATTTGGATATAAGTTCAATTTAAAAAAAAATTTCATTGGGCTTATTTTTCATCTTACTGCCGGCAACAGTTTTGCCAGTCGTTTGCTATCACATAAGTATCGCATAACATAAGTTCAAGGGTTCAATATACTTATAATTGAATTAATATTCTGGATTCCCCACACTGCCACCAGCCTCTGAAATCAATCTAGGCCTTTTTTTGCCAAGGAAAGGAATGTCATTTTTCCTCTTATGTGAAGAAAGACCTTACTTACCAGAGAATGAAAGCAAAAGAAACCAAAGAGAATCACATCTTAGTTTTAGTCCCTGAGGTCCTGAGCCACCTTTGCTTCAGGGAATTACCTCACTAGCCTCTTTTAAGAAAAATTTTTTCATATTTTATTAAAATGCATGAATTTCATATATATTATTTAGCGAATTTTTTTTTTTTTTTTTTTTTTTTACTGCATGGCATACAGGATCTTCCCCAACCAGGGATCTCAAACGCTTGCCCCCTACATTGGGAGTGTGGAGTCTTGCCGAGAAAGTCCCTGCTTAGTGAATTTTTAAATTTATAACTTAATTTTTAGAGAAGTTTTATATATTTACAGGAAAAATGAATGGAAAGTATAGAAAGTTCCCATATTCCCCCTCCGCCCAACTCTAGTTTTCCTATTATGTTAATAATTACATCTTCCATTACTATGGTACATTTATTACAATTGATGAGCCAATCGTGTTAATTACTTGTGTCTATAGTTTTATTATGGTTCAACTTTTATGTCGTATTTTGTGGATTTTGTCAAATATATAATGTCATGTGTCCACCATTATAGTAACGAACTGTTTAGTTTCACTACTCTAAATACCTCCTGTACTCCAGTTATTCTATCCTTCCTTTCCTCCCTCCCCCAGAACGATTGGAAATCTCTGTTCTTTCTGTTGTCTCCATAGTTTTTCCTTTTCCAGTATGTCATGTAGTGGAAATCATCTAGTATGTAGGCTTTTCAGATTAACTTCTTTCAGTTCAGTTCAGTTGCTCAGTTGTGTCCGACTCTCTGCGACCCCATGCATCACAGCACGCCACGCCTTCCTGTCCATCACCAACTCCTGGAGTTCACTCAAACTCATGTCCATCGAGTCGCTGATGCCATCCAGCCATCTCATTCTCTGTCATCCCCTTCTCCTCCCACCCCCAACCTTTCTCAGCATCAGAGTCTTTTCCAGTGAGTCAACTCATCGCATGAGGTGGCCACAGTATTGCAGTTTCAACTTTAGCATCAATCCTTCCAATGAACACCCAGGATTGATCTCCTTTAGAATGGACTGGTTGGATCTCCTTGCAGTCCAAGGGACTCTCAAGAGTCTTCTCCAACACCACAATTCAAAAGCATCAATCCTTTGGCGATCAGCTTTCTTCACAGTCCAACTCTCACATCCATACATGACCACGGGAAAAACCATAGCCTTGACTAGATGGACCTTGGTTGGCAAAGTAATGTCTCTGCTTTTTAAGTTAGCAATATGTATTTAAGTTTCCTCCATGTTTTTTGTGGCTTAATAGCTCATTTCTTTTTATTGCTGTCTCATCCATTGCATTGCTGTACCACAGTTTCTTTATCCATTCACCTATTGAATATCTTGGTTGCTTCCAAGTTTTGGCATTTATGAATAAAACTACTATAAATACTTGTGCAGAGATTTTTGTATGGACGTCAATTTTCTAAGTCATTTCGGTAAATACAAAGGCATATAGGGTTGATGGATCATATGCTTAGAGTATGTTTAGTTTTGTAAGGAACTGCCAACTGTCTTCCAAAATGACTACTGTTTTTGCATTCCTACTAGCAGTGAATAAGAATTCCTGTTGCTCATCAGCGTTTGGTATCATCGGTATTTTGGCCTTTAGCCATTCTAATAGATGTGTAATGGCATCTCATTGTTTCATTTTGCAATTCTCTGATGACATATGTTGAGTGTCTTTCCATATGCTTACTTGCCATGGTTTTTTTTTTCTTCTTATTGCTGAGTTGTAAGAGTTCTATATACATTTTGGATACAAGTCCTTTACCAGATATGTATTTGGCAAAGATTTTCTCCCAGCCTATGGATTGTCTTTCATTCTCTTAATAGTGTCTTTCACAATGAAGAAGTTTTAAATTTTAGTGAAATCCAACTTATCAATTTTTTCTTTCATGAACTGCTTCTAAAAAGTCATTGCCAAACCCAAGGTCACCTAGACTTTCTTGTATGTTATCTTTGAGGAATTTTACTGTTTTACATTTTAAATTTATGACTATGATATCTTTTGAGTTAATTTTTGTGTCAGGTATAAGATCTGTGTGTAAATTTATTTTTTTATATATGGATATACAGTTGTGCCAGGACCATTTGTTGAAAAGATTATCTTTTCTCCATTGTATTGCCTTGATCCTTTGTCAAAGAATATTTTGACTATATTTGATTTGTTCTATTTCTGGGCTCTTTATTCCATTTTCTTGAGCTTGTCAATAGCTTTTTAATAATTTCCCTTAATTTCTTATGCTGATTTGAGTTGAATTTTTATCAGTTCCTGCTGAAATATCACTGATTAATTCAAACACTTGGTACATGCCAAGCACTGTGCTAATCTCTTTACATAAATTTAACCACAGCAGTCTTTTGAAATAAACGAGGAAACTTGGAGTTTGCCAGTTTAAGTAACATGTTCAAAATCATACCACTTATAAGTGATCCAGACTCTGTCTGCCTGTCTATATTGTATTATCTGTCAAAGATGACCTTGTTACTCCTTACTCAGACTATTACAACTGCTCTAATAGTCTCTCTTCTGCTAATTACTGCCTTTAACTGGGAAGCCCAATTAGACTAAAGTTGTCTTCTAAATTAAATACTGAGTTCTCAGCCAGCATTTAAAGCCTGACCTACTTCTCCAGCTTTTTTTCCCCAGTATTCTTACTTGCTCAGTTGGACTGCTCTATGATTTTATATTACCCTCTCTGCTTTAATGTCAGTATGTGACCTAACCTATTCCTATACTTGCTACATCTCCAAGTATTAAAATTCCTTTTGTCAAAATTCATCTCAAATGCCTCTTCTCCCTTGACCCTTCTCCATTTTGTATCCCAACTTCACACTAAAACTGGAATTGAGAACTTTCTCCTTAAAATAACCAAAGCATTTCATTTAAACCTCACTTGTGGCACATCTATATGCCTTGTGTTTAGTTATGTGAATTTAATTTATTGTTACTACTAGACCGCCACCTCCTTGACAGCTTGTCTAGTATATAGAACCTGGCAATCATTTAAAAAATTTCTTTGAGTATAGAATATCTATACCAAGAATTGCACTGAATGCTGGAGTGGCAAAGATAAAAGACACGACCACTGCCTTAAAAAAATAAAAAATAAAAAAAGTACAGAGTAGTAGAAGCCAGATCAGAAGGCAGTTGAAAGTGAAAGGTGCTCAGTTGTTTCTGACTCTTTGTGACCCCATGGACTATAGTCCATGGTATTCTCCAGGCCAGAATACTGGAGTGTGTAGCCTTTCCCTTCTCCAGGGGATCTTCCCAACCCAGGGATTGAACCCAGGTCTTCCACATTGCAGGTGGATTCTTTACCTTCTGAGCCACCAGGGAAGCAGTTACTTTTCTGTAATTTAAGTTCTGTTGTGAACGTAAGCCTCTCATACTGTGGGACGGAGTATGGAGTGTGGAGTACTTAATACAGTTTGAGTTTGGGAAGGAGAGAATACTTATCAGAGGATAACAGATAAGAGTTAGGATCCTGACTAACAATATGTGGGATAGCAGAAAGGCCTAAGAGATCATAACAAGTTTGGTGTGCATGTTGTTCAGATTAGCTATACCATAGTGATTGAATTAGAGAATGGCAAAGAATGACGCCAAAGAAACAGAGAAGGGCTACATGCTAAGGAAGTGTCTGAGTCTTGCAAAAGAGGAATCATGAAGGACATCAAATTAGTATAAGGTTTCAGAATTGTCATGATCTCATTCATGCAGATGGATCATGCTGACAGTTATGTGGATAATAAATTGGAATTGGCTGAGACTAATGACAGGAAAGAGTCTGATGCTAGGAGGGATTGGGGGTGGGAGGAGACGGGGACGACAGAGAATGAGATGGCTGGATGGCATCACCGACTTGATGGACATGAGTTTGAGTGTACTCCGGGAGTTGGTGATGGACAGGGAGACCTGGCGTGCTGTGATTCATGGGGTCGCAAAGAGTCGGACACGACTGAGCGACTGAACTGAACTGAACGGCAGGAAAGAAGACCAGCTAGCAGAATGTTACAGTAATCTAGGCTATATAGTATTTGGATCTGAGTAGTCCAAGGAGAAAAGAGGACTTAATTTGAGAGATGTGTAGGAGATAGAATTTATATTGCTTCTCGGCCTTTGGCTAAAATCAAGTGTGGAATGTATAAGACTTGGTGATGGGATAGTGTAATTCTTTAAGATTGCAAGTTCTCTATACCTGGGGATTCATCTAAACAGTATTTTTGTCCAGATACTTTGAAAAGATACTCCTTCCTAGTCTACTGTATAAATTACTAGAATCCATCTCCCTCCTCATCACCAACAGCCTCCTGGCCAAAAGAGCCTCTGTTGCCAAAGGAACTTGCCGAGGAGGTTCTACCTTATTATCAGAGCCCACTTCTAGAAGATAAAAGAGCTCCCGCTCACACTGCCAAACTTGAGCGAGATATACTCTGAAAATGAAAATTAGAACTTATCTTTTTTTGAAATAATGGTGAAAGATAGGTACTTAGATATATCATGTGTTAAATGTCCCTTTTATATTCTACTCTAGGAACATAAAACTGTTTATGCCACTTCAGTGACAAGTTCTAAACATCCTTCTCTTTTAAGAAAACTTCAAATTCGGTTGAAGTCTTCTTATATATACTGTTGAATAACGGAGTAATATTTTATTGCTGACATTCTTGAGAACTGCTGTCACATAATGACAATGGTAATAAAAAAGTAGACCTATTTTTAGTTGGTTTTGTTATTGTCTTTAAATTTTTCTTGCAGCTAATGCATCCCATATTGCATACTCTCAGAGCTGATAGTTTCCTCTCTCCCCTCTGCCCCAGTTGGTACACCACTGCCTACATTAGAAGTTGTGGAATGGAAATCGGAGATACATTGTGAGACAGGGAAAATTCCTGAAGGAAAGAAACTAGGACGTAAATTTATATTCTCCATTTCACCAACAAAATGATCTGGGCTGATAACAACTTCTCTGAGCTTCAGTTTTCCCATTATTAAAACAAGGTTAAAATACCTATTTTGTTGTGAATTAAATAATGTAAACTTTCTGTGCTAAGTCGTGTCTGACTCTTTGTAACCCTATGGTTACTGTACTCCACCAGACTCCTTTCCATGGGATTTTCCCAGCAAGAATACTGGAGTAGATTGCCATTTCCTCCTCCTCGGGATCTTCCCAACCCAGGGATCAAACCTGGGTCTGCTGTATTGCTGGCAGATTCTTTATAGCTGAGCTACTGGGGGAATAATGTATTTAAAGTATCTGACACTTAGCAAATATTCTCAACAAATATTAATTCTCTCATATTTTTATATTTTATAGTTTCCCAAGATATTTTGAATATATTTTTTATGTTTAAGGAATTTCCAGTCTTAACGTTAAAATGCTGCTTCCCCAAGGTAAGCTCTGAAAATGAAATTTCTAGACTCTAATAGTAAATGGACAGACATGTGACCTATGCTTCAACATTCAGCACACCTACATAAACTTTGATTTGGAAGTTAGTAGCTTTGAGGAAGCTAAGATTCTGCTTGGAAATCAATTTGCTGATAAAGGCCTCTGACATTTGGGGCTGGCAGTGCTTATTAGGCTAAATTCCTAGGGCAGAAGTCACTTTGGTGGGAGTGGGAGTGGCAGCAGTTGCTTTTAGTGTTTGTTGCAGCAAAAGTATGTAGTACTCTGACTTCCTCATTTGGCCAGTTAAACTTCCTTTCTGCTCATTCAGTAAAAATTAGCATATGTTACTTGCCACAGTGAGCCTTAACTGATATGTATTTCATCATTAGTATTGCTTCCTTTGAGTAGCAGGCTAAGCAGAATGTCAAGGTAGAGGCAGTAGTGTAATTTATAATCACCTTAAATAAAAGTACATAATTCTGGAAAGTATATCCCAGAAGAGTTTGGTGAGCTATAATTAGAGATTAAGGAATATAGCTTTTGAGGAAATTGCATATAATATTAGAATACTTTTGTCAAATGTTTTTCTCTGTAGCTCTTGGAAATAGATAAGAGAACTTAGGCTTTCGTGTCCCCCCAAAGAAATTCTTTCAGAACCAGTTTATAAAGAAAATGTAATCCCTGGATATTGATTCTGCAAAGCAGTCTCAGGTGAGTTCATCAATTCATGTCAAAGCCAGAATCAAAATAAATCAGGCATTATATGGCATATTAAATTTCTGGAGCTCAACTTATTTCCCTTAATCTCTTAGCAGCAGTACAGAGTGGCAGCTCTCACTCACTGCAGTGGGGAAGTAACAAAGCAAGAGTAAAATTGTTGTTGCAAAATGAAGCACATCAACACATTTCCATCTAATGCATTATGGTTTATGAATCTCCCAGGAGCCAGAAAAACACAGTGAAGTCTTTAAAAGCGAATCCAGATGTCAGTCATCACCACAGCAGTGCTTTAATTATCAAAAAACAAAGAAAGAACTCATTAGGTACATTCTAAGCAGGTGTTCCTTCACAGAAAACAGAATAGCAGAAGAAAACAGCTGTGGCATTCTATCTGCTTCAAGAGGAAAGGGAACTGCAACCTAAATAACAGAGACTTTTCTGACGGAACAGAGATAAATCACAATTGTCAGAATTTTGCAAGTATTAACATATAACATGATGACTGATTAATATTAATTACTCCATTTTCCAGATGAGAAAACTGAGTGCCTGATATGACAAACATTTCTAATTCAAAGTATGTCAGTCTTCGATAAGTTTACCACAAAATGAATTGATTTTGCAAGATCTTTTAACTATCATATGACATGAAGTGATTTTCTAGAAAACATTTGTGTGTTTTAAATCCATTTTCAATTTGGAAAATATAAAGGTGAACAAAAAGGAAACTTTTGAATCATCTCTAATAGCTTCTATTTCAAACTGGGATTTTAAACCTGGGCCCATGTTTGGACTTCAGGGGATCTGTGAATCTCTGAAACGAAGCAAAAAAAAAAAAAAGTGCATTTTTCTGGGGTGAAGGTATGTATACCTTCATCAGTTTCTCAAATTGTCTGTCATTCAAAAATTATGAACCAGCTCCATCCTTCTGGATTTTATGTATGTGACTGGAGGAACAAAGACGCTGCCCACAAGTTGCAGCCTGAGAAGGAAGGTGGCCTTTATCTAAAATTTTATGATGGCCAAAACAAGTAGTAATTTCTAAAATTTGACTTGGCTTTTGTGCAGTAAATTGTGGAAAGTTAGGAATATTTCCTTTTCTCCTTAAGGGTTTTATTTATTTATTTATTGACTTATAAGTTGATTTACAATGTTGTATTAGTTTCTGGCATACAGCAAAATGATTCAGATATATGTATATATATAATATATATACACTCTTTTTCATATTCTTTTCCATTATATTTATTCAAAGGTATTGAATATAGTTCCATGTGCTACACAGCAGGTCCTTGTTGCTTACATATTTTATATATAGTAGTGTGTATATGTTAATCCCAAACTCCTAGTTTATCTCCCCCTCCCCATCTCCTTTGGTAAAAATAAGTTTGTTTCCTATGTCTGTGATTCTGTTTCAGTTTTGTAAATAAATTCATTTGTATCATTGTTTTAGATTACACATATGATTGATAACTTACGATATTTATCTTTTTCTGTTGGACTTAATTCACTTAGTATGGTCATCTCTAGGTCCATCCATGATGCTGCAAATGGCATTATTTCATTCTTTTTTATGGCTGAATAATATTCAACTATATATACCACATCTTTATCCATTCATTTGTTGATAGACATTCAGATTGCTTCTGTCTTGGCTATTGTAAATAGTGCTGCAGTGAACATTGGAGTGAACATTAGAACACTGGAGTATCCCAATGCACTGATCCATATAGCAGTTTGGAATCTCTTATCTAGTCTGCCTGTGAGTATAAATATAAACTATATAGTTCAGTTCAGTCACTCAGTCGTGTCCGACTCTCTGCGACCCCATGAATCACAGCACGCCAGGCCTCCCTGTCCATTACCAACTCCCGGAGTTCACTCAAACTCATGTCCATTGAGTCGGTGATGCCATCCAGCCATCTCATTCTCTGTCGTCCCCTTCTCCTCCCACCCCCAATCCCTCCCAGCATCAGTCTTTTCCAGTGAGTCAACTCGTTGCATGAGGTGGCCAAAGTATTGGAGTTTCAGCTTTAGCATCAGTCCTTACAATGAACACCCAGGATTGATCTCCTTTTGAATGGACTGGTTGGATTTCCTTGCAGTCCAAGGGACTCTCGAGAGTCTTCTCCAACACCACAGTTCAAAAGCATCAACTCCTCGGCGATCAGCTTTCTTCACAGTCCAACTCTCACATCCATACATGACCACGGGAAAAACCATAGCCTTGACTAGAAGGACCTTTGTTGGCAAAGTAATGTCTCTGCTTTTTAATCTGCTATCTAGGTTGGTCATAACTTTCCTTCCAAGGAGTAAGCGTCTTTTAATTTCATGGCTGCAATCAGCATCTGCAGTGATTTTGGAGCCCCCAAAAATAAAATCTGACACTGTTTCCACTGTTTTTCCATCTATTTCCAATGAGGTGATGGGACCAGATGCCATGATCTTAGTTTTCTGAATGTTGAGCTTCAAGCCAACCTTTTCACTCTCCTCTTTCACTTTCATCAAGAGGCTTTTGAGTTCCTCTTCACTTTCTGCCATAAGGGTGGTGTCATCTGCATGTCTGAGGTTATTGATATTTCTCCAGGCAATCTTGATTCCAGCTTGTGCTTCTTCCAGCCCAGCGTTCCTCATGATGTACTCTGTATATAAGTTAAATAAGCAGGGTGACAATGTACAACCTTGACGTACTCCTTTTCCTATTTGGAACCAGTCTGTTGTTCCATGTACAGTTCTGACTGTTGCTTCCTGACCTGCATACAGGTTTCTCAAGAGGCAGGTCAGGTGGTCTGGGATTCCCATCTCTTTCAGAATGTTCCACAGTTTATTGTGATCCACACAGTCAAAGGCTTTGGCATAGTCAATGAAGCAGAAATAGATGTTTTTCTGGAACTCTCTTGCTTTTTCCATGATCCAGCGGATGTTGGCAATTTGATCTCTGGTTCCTCTGCCTTTTCTAAAACCTGCTTGGACATCTGGAAGTTCACGATTCACGTATTGCTGAAGCCTGGCTTGGAGAACTTTGAGCATGACTTTACTAGCGTGTGAGATGGGTGCAATTGTGTGGTAGTTTGAGCATTCTTTGGCATTGCCTTTCTTTGGGATTGGAATGAAGACTGACCTTTTCCAGTCCTGTGGCCACTGCTGAGTTTTCCAAATTTGCTGGCATATTGAGTGCAGCCCTTTCACAGCATCATCTTTCAGGATTTGAAATAGCTCAACTGGAAGTCCATCACCTCCACTAGCTTTGTTCATAGTGATGCTCTCTAAGGACCACTTGACTTCACATTCCAAGATGTCTGGCTCCAGGTGAGTGATCTCGCCATCATGATTATCTTGGTCGTGAAGATCTTTTTTTGTACAGTTCTTCTGTGTATTCTTGCCACCTCTTCTTAATATCTTCTGCTTCTGTTATGACCATACTATTTCTGTCCTTTATCGAGCCCATCTTTGCATGAAATGTTCCCTTAGTATCTCTAATTTTCTTGAAGAGATCTCTTGTTTTTCCTGTTCTGTTGTTTTCCTCTATTTCTTTGCATTGATCACTGAAGAAGGCTTTCTTATCTCTCCTTGCTATTCTTTGGAACTCTGCATTCAGATGCTTATATATTTCCTTTTCTCCTTTGCTTTTCACGTCTCTTCTTTTCACAGCTGTTTGTAAGGCCTCCTCAGACAGCCATTTTGCTTTTTTGCATTTCTTTTCCATGGGGATGGTCTTGGTCCCTGTCTCCTGTACAATGTCACGAACCTCCATCCATAGTTCATCAGGCACTCTATCTATCAGATCTAGTCCCTTAAATCTTTCTCACTTCCACTGTATAATCATAAGGGATTTGATTTAGGTCATATCTGAATGGTCTAGTGGTTTTCCCTACTTTCTTCAATTTAAGTCTGAATTTGGCAATAAGGAGTTCATGATCTGAGCCACAGTCAGCTCCTGGTCTTGTTTTTGCTAACTGTATAGAGCTTCTCCATCTTTGGCCGCAAAGAATATAATCAATCTGATTTTGGTGTTGACCATCTGGTGATGTCCATGTGTAGAGTCTTCTCTTGTGTTGTTGGAAGAGGGTGTTTGCTATGACCAGTGCATTCCCTTGTAAATGGAGAGTTAACTTTTTAAGGAATGTTAATCTGTTGAACTTACGTATTAATTAAACATTCAGCAAAGAATGAATAAAAGTGATTTATAATGTATTTTTATGTCCCACAGTATTGATAATGATGAAAAATCTAACCATATCAAGTATTGGAAAGATGAAGTTCTCTTTGCTTGAGGGAATGCAAAGTGATGGTATCCTTTGAGACACAATTTGACATTCCTCACAATTCAATGATTCTATACCTAGGTATTTATCCTAGAATGGTTCTTACATGTATACACTAAGAGATATGTTTCAAGAATGTTCATAGCAGCCTTGATCATAATAGCAAAATAAAACAGAAGAAAAACTGAAAACAACGCAATGTACATTGACTGCAAATGGGTATGTAAATTATTGGTTTTTCAAATTATGGAATATTATACAGCAGTGAAAATGAGTGGCAATAAATCTAAGAAATATAGTGTTGAGCAAAAACTCTAATCATACCAACACAATTCTCTAAAGCAATTATTCTTCAGTTAAAAAATAAATTAATTGAAATAAAGAAAAAAAGCAAATCACAGAGAAAGCATGCTGTCATCTATGTTCAAAAACATAAAGCTAAACAATATGATTTCAGCATATGCACACTCATTTGTAGATAAAACTATTATGGAAAGTGAGAGGATTGTAAATACAAAATAGCTAGTTGTTTCTGGAAGAGATGGTAGGGGAAGAGGATTTGATCAGGGAGAGGTTCAAAAAGCTTCAAGGGTGATAATCTTATCCTTGAGCTGGGTTGTGGCTCCATGGATATGTATTTTATTATTCTTTGAGCCATGTATATTATTTTATATCTCATTGTATGTGTGTATACACACATATATGCACACATTCTTTTATAAATATGAGATAATTTATAATTTTAACAAATCCGCAGATTAAAGTGAATTTATTAGAGTTCTAAGTTGTGTTTCAAGTCTTAAGAAAAACTAGTTTTATACTTACAACTTGAAGACATTGGGTGCTATTGAAAGTACAACAGTTAAGTACTGCATTCCTTTTCAACCATCAAAGTCCTTTAGAACGTTTCAAAACTCAGTTGGTACAGTTGATAACCTCTCTTTCTAGCTGCCCTTTCTCCCCTTTCCAATGGCATTCCTAACATAATATCTTGATGAATCTTGGCTTTTACCAAAGATGGAAAGAACAACTTTTGGTTTTAAACTAAACCAGCTACAAAACTCCCCTGACAAGGGGAATCTAAAACATAGCTGTCTGCTTGAAATGAGGGAGAGAATAATATAGGGAAATATGAAGAGGACAAGCGTAAATTAAGAACTTAAATTACCTTGTTATAGATGTTCTGTTACACTTTTATATAATTTGTCATTCCATATTCAATGTTTTTCAGAATATTTAACCAAACTGATTCCTTCCCATCAGTTTATTATAAATAATATTCATTTAAAAACTCTATATCCTATTTAAACAGCATTAATAGCCAGAAGATTTTTTTTTCCCTCCCAAATACTTTTTAAAGTTTATTTCAAATTGGTCTATTCCTGAAATTCAGTCTTCCATCCTGGCATCTGAGTCAATGAAAAAACCATAAATCATCCTTAGTGACTTCATAATCAAATTTCCTTCAATGAAATCCTTGTGTGGGTATTTGCTGGCTTAAAAGAAAAATCTCCCAACTACAAATTGGCTTTTAGGTTATGGGTTCTGTGCTCTTCCCTTCAGAAATTCTGCTTAGTTCTTTCCCTTCACTAGAATTCTCTTTTCTCATGGATCTTAAGGGAACAATTAGGCAAGATATACATTCCAGAACCACTTTTCCTTGTTTTTCTTGCATTGGACCTTCAGTTTTCCTCCCCTGTGTATTCATTCCTTTTCTCTCTATACGTTTTGTCACTTTTCCTCTTAACTCCTTCCCTTTTCTGAGAGTTTAACTATCCATTTCCCAATTCCCAAAAGAAACATACAAATCTTAGTTTTTGCTGCTGATTTGCCCCGTGTTCTGCTGCTTGTCTCCAGTCCCTTTTCAGTTTGTTTCTTCATCTCCCTCCTCATTCCAAACAAATTTTATGCCCTTTACCAAAGACATTTTCTTTTATTCCTTTTTAAACTTTAATTCTCCTTTTCTTAGTCACTATTTACAAAGGCTTCACCTGGGATAAAAGCAATAGATTTGATCTCAAAATTCTCATTTAGTATTTTGTCGTGAAGAAGTAGTTATTATCCACATTTTACAAATGGCTAAAAGAAGGAGAGAAAGGAAAATATCTTGCCTTAAACCATGTGTTAAGTCTGTTAGAAAGCCAAACTAGGTTAGAGAGCAATTGTCCTCACATCTACCACCACCTGGTGCCCTTATCACCTGAACCTTTATATTTTTTTCAAGAGGGGACCTAAGAACCATCTGCATTCTTGCTGCTTTTCTTCTCCAAACTGAGGATTCACAGATTAAGGAGACATGGCCCAGGAATCTCCATTTTAACAACTCCCAAGGTCTTCTTACGCAAGGTAAAATTTAAAAAAGCCACAACTCTGGCTCTGCTACCTAAAAATAGTGAGGGAATTAATCATTTATGTGCACATACTATGTGTCTGATGCTATGCTCTAATTTTACATACACATGCCATTAGTTGATTTACTCCTATAAAAACCCTTTGAGGTAGGTTTTCTAATATCTACTTTATAGGAGAGAAACTGGGATTTGAATTAGGAAACTGCCCAAGGCTACTTAGCTGGTAACTGGAAGAGGCAGTCTAGAAGAGTCCACATCTGACTTCATTACCCTGGATTTTAGGAACTATGACGTGACACATGTTTTAAATTTAGCATAAATAGCTATTAGATATAATAAATGTTACCAGATGTATATAGGATTATATTAATCTCATAGTATGCAGCAAACAATAAAACAGACAAACTGATTAAGCACATTCAAATTTGTTTTTTCATTAAGACATAATTGATATATAACTTCATTAGTTTCAGGTATACAACGTAATGATTCAATATTTGTGTGTGCTTGGTCGCTCAGTCATGTCTGACTCTTTGCGACCCCATGGACTGTAACCCGCCAGGCTCCTCTGTCCATGGGGATTCTCCACGCAAGAACGCTGGGGTGGGTTGCCATGCCCTCCTCCAGGGTATCTTCTCAACCCAGGGATTGAACCCAGGTCTCCCGCATTGCAGGCAGATCGTTAACTGTCAGAGCCACCGGGAAATCAATTTGTATATATTATAAAATGACTACCACAATAAGTTTAGTTAACATCTATCATCATAGTTAAATTTTTTTTTTTCTCATAATGAAAACTTTTAAGATCTACTCTCTTAGCAGCTTTCAGATATACATTACAGTATTCTTAACTAAAGTCACCATGCTATATATTACATTCCCGGGACTTATTTACTTTATAATGAGAATTTTGTACCTTTTGGCCACTTTCACCCATTTCACCCATCCACATCCCCCCCCACCTCTGGCAGCCACCAATCTGTTCCCTGTATCTATGAGTTTAACGGTTTTTTTTTAGATTCTACATACAAGTGAGATATTAGTTTTTCTCTGACTGACTTACTTCACTTAGCATAATGACCTCACGGTTCATTCATGTTGCTATAAATGGCAGACTTCCTTTTTTATGGTTGAATAATATTCATACATATGTATTTGTATAATAGAATATTACATATATCACATTTTTTATGCATTCATCTATCGATGAATATTTAGGTTGCTTCCATATATCTTGGCTGTTGTAAATGATGCTGCAGTGAATATGGAGGTGTGTGTATCTTTCTTGAGTTAGTGCTTTCATCTCATTAAGATAAATACACAGAAGTGGAGTTGCTAGATCATATGGTAGTTCTGTTTTTAGTTTTTTGAGGCACCGCTATACTGCTTTCCATAATGGCTGCACTAATTACATTCCTACCAGCAGTACACAAGGGTTCCCTTTTCTCCATATCCTCCCCAACACTTATTATTTATCTTTTTGATAATAGTTATTCTAACAAGTATGATATCTCATTGTGGTTTTCATTTCCATTTCCCTGATCATTAGTCATGTTAAGCATGTTTTTATGTTCTAGTTGGCCATCTATTTGTCTTTGGAAAAATGTCTATTCAGATCCACTTTTCAAATGAATTTATTTGCTATTGAGTTGTGTGAGTTCTTTATATATTTTATCTTTTGAGCCCTTGTCAGAAAAATGTTTTGCAAATATTTTCTCCCACACAGTAGGTTGCCTTTTGATTTTATTGATGATGTCATTTGCTGAGCAGAAGTTTTTTAGTTTGATATAGTCCCACTTATTTGTATTTGCTTTTGTTGCCTTTGCTTTTACTGTCAAATCCAAACAAAATATCATAAAGACTGATGTTAAGGAACTTACTGCCTGTGTTTTCTTTGGGAGCTTTATGGTTCAGGTCTTGTGTTCAAGTCTTTAATGCATTTTGAGTTGGTTTTTGTGTATGGTGTAAGATAGTGGTCCACTTTCATTCTTTTGCATGTGGCTATTCAGTTTTCCCAACATCATTTGTTGAAAAGACCATTATTTCCCCATTGTATATTGTTGGCTTCTTCATCATTAATTAACTGATGCATGGGTTTATTTCTGAGCTTGTTGTTCTGTTCCATTGATCTATGTGTCTGTTTTTATGCCAATATCATATTGTTTTTATGACTATAGCCTTGTAATATAGTTTGAAATAAGGACACATGATGCCTACAACTTTGTTCCTCTTTCTCAAGACTGCTTTGCTGTGAGTCATTATTTTAGCTTTTCCTAAAATTTATCATCTAATGTAAGAAATGTATAATTAAACATAATGATGAAAGAATTAAAAGTTACAAAGTTGCTAATTACACTATAGAATCTGTGCTAGTCATACTTGATACAATATAGAATCATGTACTAGTCATAAAAATGACAAAGCAGTGTTCTGGGTAGAACATGCTCCCTTTTTGTCTCTTACTACCTGGACCATGAATACAATAATGAGGTAGAGCAATCACCTTGAATCACTTGGAAAGTGAATATTGAGGATGGTATGAAGCGCCTGAGTCTGAATGTGCATCCATAATACCAGCCCTGAACTGCTTTCTGGATTTTATAAGAGATAGAAACTTTTCTCTTATTTAAACCTGGTAATTTGGGGTTTCTGTCTCTCACAGTTGAACCTAATCCTAAACAGTAATTACTTCTGTTATAAAATTCTATCATGAAAAACTGTTATTTTATTATATTTATTATTTTAAAAAAACTGTTATAAATAATGACTGTAAAAGTTAGTAAAGTTGTATCTGATACCATTTCAAAAGTCTAACCCAACAATAAGAATGTGGTATTTTAATGGCGATTAATACACGTTGCCATTTTTATAGGTTCTCAGTTACAGTCATTAAAAGTATGTTTTGTAATTAGCAATCCAACATAAGAATTGTTCATAGCACACTTCAGTTTAAAATAAACTCAGATAAAAGTGATATAAATCCATTGTTTAGCGATTATTTCTGATTCTATGGTAACCTTTTAGAGACAGCTTTGCTACGTCAAAAATAAAATTTGAGTTTTATAGGATGAAGTATACATTGGGACAACAGAGGGACTCTCTCTTTTTCCAAAGTTTCCAACCAGGTTTCTGGCTCTGTTACACCAAGCCAAATGTCCCATATCCATATAAAGTACTCTAACAGATTTCGGATTGGAATGCAAAAAGTACATTGTAATACTGGGTAAAATGTGCTAATGGGAGGAAGTCTGAACTCTTGGAGAAAGTTCAAGTATCAGCTAAACTAGTCAAGAATTACAGTTTATCATTATAATTGGTACTTAGACAAATGTCTTCCCAACATTATTTGTTGGATATGAAGGATATTTGAGGAATGAAGGTCAAAGTCATGTATGTTCAGTACTAGAAATTGACCCATTGTATCTAACTCTGTTATGGTAGACTTTTATCCAATGGTTTAAATATTGTTGTGTTTTTTTTTTTTTCTTTTTTCCCTTTTCAGAGGTGCAGCATCACATGTATAGGAAATGTTGTTGTTTTCAACTTATTTCTACTGTATCTTTAGGCAATGGGGAAGTAAAGTGGGGTTGATTTGGGAAACCATAGAGAACATACTCAGAGTTTGATTTAAAAAGGGGAAATCTAGTATTTTATAACTAAAGTAACAAATTTTAAAGAATCTTCCCTTTCTTGCTATTATTTTTGAATGTAAGATGCATTGAACAACCCATGTAGGGAATTGAGAAGTGGACTTAATACAGGACAAAATTTTGGTATTTTGCGTAGATACTATTATTTCCCTACATGTTAGAGTTTTCTTTTTTTTTAATAGGTATAACTTTAATTTTATGAACTTAAGAAGTTGGATTTTTCCCTTTTTTATTTAACAGAAGTTCAGATGGAACCTACAGGCACTCCATGAAGCTATTAGAGCTACTGCAAACCACCACACAAGGATTCCATTCTGAGATCTCCCCTAGAGGACAAATTTAAGGAAAGCTCAATTCTAATTTTCCTCCTGTGTAAAAGCAGGAGACCAAACTGACCCTGTTGGGATTTGATCCTTTGACTCCATGATTTCTTACCTGAGATTTGGACCATTTAATAGTGCTTTAAGTACTTTAACAAGGCATTCTTACACTGCATTTCTAATCAGAGAAACATAAAACAAGATCTGTCCTTAAGCTGCTTTACTTTGCCTTATAATGGTTTCCATTTCCTTTCATGAGGCATTATCTTGATAAATTGCTATTTTTAAAGATCACTCTTTGCCTGGAAAGTGTGCAATAGATCAGGCACTGAAGGTTCTTGTTGGGGTTGAGATTTTGGCCACATGTTTTGCAACCTCCCTGCCTGCTGTAGCAATACTCCACGCTATATCTGATTTGGCTCTTTGTTTCTAATTTGTACATTGACTATTAGCAAATTAGACTGGGTGTATTCTCCAAACAATTAAGCATAATCTTTAGCTAAACTAAGGACTAAAATGCATAGAAGAATATTATCATACTCAAAAAAATCCACAGAGTACTCAAACTGTTTTTAAAACAGAAAGAAATAGAACAACCCTGTAAGTCAGGTCACATTCCTTGAATTCACATGTTAATTATTCCCAGTGAAAATTACTGTGGTAATTGATTTATAGAGGTGTGTTAAAATTTGAATTACTTACCTACATTTATCCCTAGAAATCTATCAGTAATTTAAATAAAACTTACATGGTAATTTATCTGTACTTATTACACTTGGAGGAACACTTAAAAAACACTACACATAAACAAAAATACAAAGCAGACTCCTCACTGTGGAGTACAAGTTCCTTAGAGTAATAATAACAATTAGTATAAAAAGAGCAGTGTTGGCTCCACTGAGGACTACCATTTCCTCAAAAACAAAGGAGCAGTTTGGAGGAAAACTGTACAAAATATCCCCATTATCAGTAGGTTGATTGTTAAATAATGACCTGAGCTAACTTTGAAATAGCACAGGGTATAGCAATGCTACTGGCAAATGGTAAAGAAAAAATTCTGAATTCATTTATATTTACCCGACCTTTATTTTTGTCAAGTAAGTTTTTTACCACCAAGAAATCAAGAAAACACCTGTCAGTTTTTCTATAGGATTAGACTTATACCTCTGATATAGGATTAAAAGCTACTTTGTAATTATCAAGCACAAATCTCAAATTTGTATTTAAAAATAAAGTTAATGTCATCCCCAAAATCATGGAGAAATTTAGAACTGGTGTTTAAAATAGAAATTTAGACTACTGACTTGAAATCCCATGCTCTGACCACCAGACCACATGCCTGCCCAAGGATACTTATATTTTTTACAGAGTTATTCTTCTTTGTAATTAGATGCAATGATTAGAGTGTCTTTTGCATTACTCTGCATTTTTCTTTTAAGTCAGGGTTATAAGCCACACAGGGCACTGTCCCTTATAAAACTAAACAAGGGATTTTCAGTCTTGCAATACAATCTCTTGATATTTGTTTATAGGTTTCACACATCAAAAAAACAATGAAATCTGTAATTTTTCAAATTACAATCCTCTCATTCTCTTAAGTTATGGGCCTATGAGAATTGCAAATCTTTTGAAGAGAATGTAATCTTTATGCTTACAAAATGTAGGCTTTCATATTTGGGTACAATTGCAAATCAAGGTTTTTTCCCCATAATAATCAGTTTCTCAAAGTTATGGGTTTTCCTCATTTGAAAATAAATTAATGGGGATTTAAAAATATAATTCATCCAATTATTAAATCTTTTCAATCTTTAAAATTAAAAATCATTTCCATTTTCTTTCTCCAAAAAAGCAACAACAGAAAGTACCTTATACTATAACATATTACAATTTAATTTTTTTGATTGAGGAAATAAAAATAAATAGCTGAACCCAGTTTAATTTAAAAAGGGAGAAAACTTTTATGTGACAGTTTATTACTTCACTTCTTTTCACAACATAGATTGTGTGCTTAAATATTGAGTTTTTCTCTATCAGGTACCTGTCAAGAAAGAAAGTCCATTTTGAAACAGCCAAAACTCAAAATACTACAGATGGCTTTCTAAAGGGATTCAAATTAGATAGTATTCAATGTTGCAAAAAGCTATGATAACTTTTATAGCTTTAAACACAAGTTTTAAATTAGAGATTGATATATAAGGGAACTAATTTTGCATAATCACTCATTTTAAAATAATACATTATAGTTACTAAATTATACAGTAGTTTTATGTAAAGACATACTTTTTTTTGCATGCTGTCATATAATTATTTAGAAACTGTATTCTCAAAACCATGAGTTTGGGACACAGGTTATTTTATTTTTTTCTATTAATACTTTATCTTGAGATGAAAATGTGACCATTCACATTTTTTCCCAGAGCTTCCTGGAGCAATATGCAGGGCCAGGGGCGGGAGTTGGGGGCTGGGGTGATATTAAACACAGGTCAAGCTTGTTAACCTGTATATGAAAGGTGTGGGCTTGTTGTGAGGGTATAAAGAGTTTCCCAGAGGGAAAAGAAAGTAGAATCGGGAACACCAATGCCCATGCAAAGGGGTAGTCTTCCAAGCAGTGGTTGCCTCTTTTTCAGAACTCTAAAAAATAAGTTCAGAGGGCAGTTCTTTGTCTAATTTGCTCAGTACTGTACCACTTCACTAAGTGGCTTAGTTGTGCCTGACTTTTTGCGACGACATGGACTTTAGCCCACCAGGCTCCTCTGTCCATGGGATTCTCCAGGCAGGAATATTGGAGTGGGTAGCCATTTCCATTCTGGTGTCAAATTACCAAATTAACATTAATAGTCATGGGTAAATTGAAGGTAATCCCATTGATTGGTGTGTGGGACAGAAAGTACACACACTGAAAATATTTGAGAGAACAGAACCATGAATGGGATCGGGGATTCTTGAGGGAAAAGCAGGTATAAGTCATGGAAAGACCAGTGATCTACTGACATCAAAAACCTCCTCTTAAAATTATAGATAAAGGAATTCTCTGTCGGTCCAGGTGTGAGGATTCCATGCTTCCACTGCACAGGCAAAGATGTGTGTGTTAGTTGCTTAGTTGTGTCTGACTCTTTGTGACCCCATGGACTGTAGTCCACCAAGCTCCTCTGTCCCTGGGATTCTCCAGTCTAGAATACTGGAGTGGGTAACCATTCCCTTCTCCAGGGGATCCTCCCAACCCAGGGATCAGACCTGTGTCTCCTGCATTGCAGGCAGATTGTTTACCGTCTAAGCCACCAGGGAAGCCCCACTAATTGTTACTATATTGCTAATATCAGATTTTTAATAATCTTGGGGGAAAGTTAAAGAGCTATGCATAGGCTTATTTTACACGAATTTCAAGTCATCCTCAGCACAACTTCACATTCACTTGGATGAGGGCTGAGGAAATCCAATAACTTAAGTTATTGGAAAAGTAACTAAATAACGGTAACCTTGATAACCCATCTGCTGTTGGCCATCCGCAGAAAAGACTTAAGTGTGGCCTAAGAGAATCAGGTGCTGGACTCAGTCTTAAGCCATTGAGGCTGTTGCAACAAAATACCATCGAGTGGGTAGCTTATACAGAACAGAAACTTATTTCTCGCAGTTCTGGAGACTGGAAGTCTGACATCAGAGTGCCTGTGTGTTTGGATTCTAGGAAAGGTCCTCTTCCAGGCTGCAGACTGCAGATTGCTCTCTGTTTCCTCTTATAAAAGCACTAATCATATTCAGGAGGCCTCCATCTTCAAGACTTAATCACCTCTGGAAGGCCCCACCTCCTAATACTATTATCTTGGGCTCTAGGTTTTCAACATATGAATTTTTGGGGCACACAAATATTCAGACCACGGTAAACCCTTCAGTGATTTACCATTTCTCTTAAAATCTAACTGCTTAACAAGTGACACACGCATATTCCTGCCTCTTCAGAGGGTTTTTTCATGTCTATTCACCTCAGTGATTTAGGACTTCATAAACAAACAGCCTAATAGATATTAAGTAATTAAGGTAAAATAAATGTGAATTTTCAGTTTATCTTTTGGCACCATCACAAGTGAGGTGATGCATTCAAATAAGAGTTGATGAGAGGAAATGAGGTGACTTTTTTTCCTACTCAAAGGACATTTTCACTAAGATTGATTTGAAGTGTTTGGCATAGAAATTAAAAAATAAAAAACAACCCAGCTATTTATTACATACTCCAAGGGGCAGGAATTATCTCTCCATAAGTACCTTTTTCATTTTCTCATAGCACCTAATAAATAATTCTGCTAAATGATAGATCCCAACACCTTTCTTTGCAATTATTACCAACACTATCAACATATAGCCTGACATGAAATGATTCCAATCTTTAATAGTATTAATCTGAAATTTTAAAAGCCAGTCTTATTATTGAATTAAGAAAATATATAATGGCATGGGCTTCCCAGCTGGCACTAGTGGTAAAGAATTCGCCTGCCAATACAGGAGACTAAAGAGATGCGGGTTCAGTCTCTGGGTTGGGAAGATCCCCTGGAGGAGGGAATGGCAATCCACTCCAGTATTCTTGTCCCGAGAATCCCATGGACAGAGGAGCCTGGTAAGCTACAAGTCTATAGGATCGCAAAGAATCAGACATGACTGGAGTGACTTAGCATGCACGCACAATGGCATCTGTACTAAAAGTGAAAAATCATTACTGTAACAGAACAAGGTCAAAATTAAGCGAGCTGTTCCCTTTAAATGGTACCTTAACTCTAGTATTCACACAATATATTGCAGTTTCCAGCTGATCCCTCAAATCTCCTTACAAGAAGAGAGGTTTATAATTCAAATAATATAGGAAGAGGAAATCTAATTTTGACCTTCAGTCAAATTGATGCCAAAAGGAGTTCATGGTTTTCTTTATAAGCTGTAATTGCAAATACAGTTTCCTTCATCTTAAAAACTATTCCACCCTGAAATTTTCAAACAAAAATAGTTTGCAGAAATGTTGGCAAAAGACGTCTTCAAAGGAAACTAGTTTGAATTAGAAAGAGAAAGAGGAGAGGGATGGTGGATATTTTTAAAGGGATTATGTTTTCAATATTTTGGGCACTCTAATTCCTGTTGCTTTTTTAAAAAAGCATTTCTCATTTAAAAGTATAAGTAGATTAGTAATTTAAATGTGCTTAATTTGTAAATAAGGTAAAAATAATATGAATGTGTATAACTTTAAGAGAAAAACATAAAAATCTTTTCTTGAAATATTAAATAGAAGCAAAATTATCATTAGTAATGATATGATACTAATGATAAGCACAGTGACAATTGTCATAAGATACTAAAATATGTGGGACCATATTATGGCATTAATTAAGATACAGAAATGGTATAAAATTCATTTACCAAAACTATTTTGATTGGTTATTTTAATCAAAATATTTGATAACATCATGTACAATGACAATAAATAATATTAGTTTTCCCAACACTGCTTATCATCATGTGTTTATAGGTTAAATTTAAAACCATGCCTGACTTTGAGATTAACTGAGTCACTCTTCACCTTTGCTACAACTGTTGCATAATGTTCAACATAAATCAGGTCAGGATTCTGGTTTCACTGAGTTAGTATGTTATTTCAGTAGATGAGGGTTTAGCGTAGGAAATTAGCATTAAATAGAAATGTTATCCCTTCTTACTTCTTATTGTGGCAGATTCCAAGTCCTTAACTGATCTCATTCTTGTAAATATGTAACTTTTCTGTATGTACGTATATTCTTTAGAAATTCTCACACTACAAGTACTTTTTATTCCAGTGAATATCAGACATGGATTTTCATGACCAAAACCATGTTTGAACAAGGAACATGACGGAACCCACCAAATATGTTTCAAATATTCTTAGTTTGGGCTTCCCAGGTGGCTCAGAGGTAAAGAATTCACCTGCCAATGCAGGAGACTCCGATTCAATTCCTGGGTCAGGAAGATCCCCTGGAGGAGAAAATGGCAACCTACTCCAGTATTCTTGCCTGGGAAATCCCTCGGACAGAGGAGCCTGGTGTTCTACAGTCCACAGGGTCGCAGAGAGTTGGACACAATTTATTGACTGAACACGCACACACATGCATGTTGTTAGTTACCTGTATTACCTTAGTTCTGAATTACCTGCAGGGATAGTTTCAGTAAGCAGAGATATCTGAATCTTTGATAGTACCTACATGCTGATAGCAGCCACGAAATTAAAAGACGCTTACTCCTTGGAAGGAAAGTTATGACCAACCTTGATAGTATATTAAAAAGCAGAGACATTACTTTGCCAACAAAGGTCCATCTAGTCAAGGCTATGGTTTTTCCCGTGGTCATGTATGGATGTGAGAGTTGGACTGTGAAGAAAGCTGATCGCCGAAGAATCGATGCTTTTGAACTGTGGTGTTGGAGAAGACTCTTGAGAGTCCCTTGGACTGCAAGGAGATCCAACCAGTCCATTCTAAAGGAGATCAATCCTGGGTGTTCATTGGAAGGACTGATGCTAAAGCTGAAACTCCAATACTTTGGCCACCTCATGCGAGGAGTTGACTCACTGGAAAAGACTCTGATCCTGGGAAAGGTTGGGGGTGGGAGGAGAAGGGGACGACAGAGAATGAGATGTCTGGATGGCATCACCGACTCTGTGGACATGAGTTTGAGTGAACTCCAGGAGTTGGTGATGGACAGGGAGGCCTGGCGTGCTGTGATTCATGGGGTCGCGGAGAGTCGGACACGACTGAGCGACTGAACTGAACTGAACTGAACTGAAATATTGGACTTAAGTAGTTCATGTACTCTACCAAAAGGTCATCCTCATGTTAAAGAGAAAGTTCAGGAATTCTTGTTTCTATAAAGAAATAATTAAATACAATAAAAAACAAAAAAACTGGAAAGTCTATCTAGAAGCAACATGTTTTGCCAGGAATGGCTTTTGTGTTGGATCAGGCTGAAGTTGGTCTAGAAAGATAAAGCCATTTCCCTCAACAATAGCTTTCCCCAACCCCCCCCCCCCACCAAAAGTTCTGCCAGATTAACCAAACCAAAATAAACTAAATAAAAACAAGCAGAAAATAAAGATAGAAGTGGATTTCATAATCATTAAAATTATAATGGGCATGGTGAATATCCCAGAAAACAATATACCATGTGGTGAGATCCAAACTCATTTTCTTTGTGGAAAACTTAGCATCTCAAGGAAGATATATTCTGTAGGTCCTCTTCAGGAAAAGACTGTTTAAAAGATATGTGATCTATAGAAAGGTTCAGAAATTTGAAACCTAGATTTTTGAATAGTTAGAAGTAGGTGCTATCCTATGAAATTTGAAGAAAATATTTACAAGTAAAATGAATTCTTCCTATGGAGATGTGTTACATATAAAAAATAAATAGTATTAAGCTTTAAATGTAACATCTTCTACCTTTGGTGACTATGAGGAGAAGTTAGAGATGGTCTTGTTAGATCCCTAAATGGTGCCAGGCAACACTATTCAAATCATCCCTCAGTACTATTCCTAGAAAGAGAATATGGAAGTGAGGTTGTGCTCCTACCCAATTGGATAATTCATAGAATCAACCTGTTAGGCTGGAAATGACATTACAGAACACCTCATCCAGCTCTTTCAACTTACAGATATGGAAACCCAGGTGCAGAAAATCTGAGTCATTTGTCTAATTCATACCATTGGTGGCAGAAGGGAATAAAACTATGGCTACTTGATCTCTGGTCTGCAGTTTGTTCCACTATGCAATACTGACTAATCTCTGTATCTACTCAAAGCCAAAAACGTGTTATTCATAGCATTGGCTCCCTACTTACAGAGATAATGTGGGTTAAAGAGAGCTAAATGCCACTGCAATTATTGTCGTTGTGGTTGTTAGATTTCACTTCCTGATCCACCTGCTGGGGCTCTATTTTAAGCTACACAGACAGGCAAAGCAGTCCACTGTCCTGAATGATAAAATAATTACTTTGGGATCAAAACAGTTATGTGAAATTTCCTGCAGGAGAATTTCTTCCCTTTTTAACACCTTGCCTTCTCCCATTTCCCAAGGTAATAATACCTTTTCTTAGGAAGAAAGGAGCTTGGGTATCCAATTGTCCTGGGCTGAACCCCACTGACAATTCTTACATCTGAAGAGGTGAACAAAGGAGATGATCAAGTAACGGAATCTTTTAGTATGTGGCTATGCTAAGTTTGTCTCATGGAGAAGAGAAGAAGATTGTGTATTGGGATGGGAAAAACGAATAAGAATTATAGCCAATTAAACATTTTGTCTATAAGATTAGATTTTAATTACATCTGTTAGTAGAAATGCTTTTTCTACATCAATAATCTCATGTAGGTTCCCAGTACTGCCCTTAGCATTTGATGCGCCTCACAGTTTGTGCTTGAATATTTTTTTTCAAGTCAGAGGAGAAAAGTTCACATGTTTGAAAAAGAGGAAGAAACTTTAAGTCTATTGTGTCATCTTTCAATTTTGCACTCTTTTTAGATTTAGAATAGAGCCATATAAGTACATATTTAGTTCAAATGCCCAATGACTTAGTATTATATCAACAATTTTCAGAGGCTGAAGCTGGATATCATCATAGAATAAACTTCTTGGATAGAAGAAGAAATGTGAAGTGTACTTGCAATTACCCTTTTACAATAAAAAATCTCAGTAATAAAATTTTATAAATTTGACATCATGGTATAGGAACAAATATTCATATTATCATCAATCTAGTCCCCATTTCTCCATTTAACAACTTAAAAGTTTTTTTTTTTTTAACATAAGGTCATCTGCTTCTACAATCTTCCCAAATTTTGTAACACTTTGCTCTTCCAGTACTTCCAGCATACAAGGAACTTTTAATGCCAGTTGTAGCTGTACATTCAAAGTTAATATTCAGATATTAACCAGTGTGTTAGAATGTCCTTCCTTGTTGACCTTGTGCACTCCTTTGCTGACTGTTCAGATGCAGATATGACAATGATGACGTAGGTATATGGCTATTTGACTTTCCAAAAGCCAAAGAGCAGGATGTAATTGAAGCCAAATAGAAATTTTGGCCAGATATCAAAAGTCGAAGTCAAATTTCAACTACGTCTCTAATTCAGAGTTCAGTAGAGCATTTCAATAAGCACAAAATGTCTGAAATTTTTAAAATAGTGTCTCTATTTGCTTTTTCTCCCTATCTAGAGAAATATTTATAACTAGACATTTCAAACTGAAATCAGTGAATTCCTCTAAAATCCACAAGATGGTGCTATGAAGCGGCATTTAGAAAAATTTTAAAAACCATATGCCTTCTAGGAGCAATTTTTAGGCAAGGCCAAATAAGTACCATTTAATAACATCCACTAGAGATAATATACTGTTTTTAAAAAAAGCAAAACCAGATCCATTGATATAAGAAAGGCATACTTTTACTCCTCATATTGCTTTTTAATAATTTATCCCATAGATTATACTTCCGTTAACTCTGTTATTGATCTCGGGTTTTAAGAATATTTTGGAGAGGACTAAGAATTGAACTTGGATCTCAGCAGGGATAAGTCTTAATAGGAAAAGTACTGGAATGAAAGAGAGACCAGAGTTCTAATCTCTGCCTTTGATTTGAATTGCCACCTCCAGCCATCATTCCATCTACTCCTGCTGTTCCTAACAAGGGCAATTTTACCTTTGGCAAAGACTAGAGGCATTTTTGATTGTCACAACTTGAGGGGTTTGCTGCTGCTGGCATCTAGTGGGGAGAGGTCAAGGATGCTGCTAGACACTCTACAATGCACAAGAATTATCCTCTCCTAAATATTGATAGTGCTAAGATAAAAAAATGACCTATTTGTTCACTCCTTTGTTGGTTTGTCAGTTCATTCATCAAATAGTTCACATATATAAGTTTATGCATAGATGGATAAATCTACCCATCAGTCCATTAATTCACTCTTCAACAAATTCTTACAAAGTGTCTACAACTCAAGACTGCACTAAACTCTAGGGATTAAAAAGACAAGAATTACCTTATTCCTGTTGAGTCTAACAGAAGAAGAGAGACACTTGTGAAATAATATAACAATAATATGTGATAAATATTTCAGTGGTAAGATGTTCTGAGAACACAGAAGAGTATGATGAATTTTGGAGAAGATGGCAGAATTCAGGATGGCATCCTAGAGGTGGAGATTGTTTACTAGGAGGGTGGAGGGTGGTAATAGAATAAAATTTTGAACAAAGCACAAGCAAAGCCAGAGACATACCGTAGTTCAAAGTGTGTTTGGTGAACAGTATACTGTTGTGCTATGAGATTAGACTAAGGAGGAGGGTTACAAAAAGGAAAGGAGAAAATCTGTTAAATGTATATAGATGGGACCCCACTGAGAAGGGTCTTGGATTCCATCTTCCAAACACTGAATTTTTAAAATAGAAGACTGATGCTAGACATGGGCTTCCCTGGTGGCTCAGACATAAAGAATCTGCCCGCAATGCAGGAGACCTTGGTTAAATCCCTGAATCAGGAAGATCCTCTAGTGAAGAGAATGGCTACCCACTCCAATATTCTTGTCTGGAGAATTCCATGGACAGAGGAGCCTACCGTGGGCTACAGTCCATGAGGTCACAAAGAGTCAGACATGACTGAACAACTAACACACACACACACACACACACAAGACATGTGGCAATCACTTAACTTTTTTAGGTCTGGGTTTCACATCCTTAATGTGTTTGATGAGATATATTTCAGGTTTATTTTTAGCTTTAACACTGTTTTATAGTTATAAAGTCAATCCGTTAGATATATTAAACACTATATATTCTTTGATATATATTACAACCATCAAAGTCACAATATCTGTAAAGAAAATACCACTTTTCATCTATAAAATTTGTATTATTATAGATATTTTAACTTCATTATAATGAACAAAGTATAATATATTCCTATTAATGTATTTGGTGTTTAGGGCTGGACATATTTGAGATCAAGTTATCTTGCAGAATATAGTCTTCTGATTAGTTTATTCCTATTTCAGTAACTACTATAGGTTGGCCCAGGATAAATTTTTAACAATATCTTTTCTGCACACAGTCTTCTCTATTTATACTTTTATCAATATTTTAAACAATCTAAATAGATTGGAATAGTTAACATATGTTTTATACTTTGAATAGTTACTTCAAAAATGTTTTAGGGAAATGAAACATTGGGTTCTTTTAAAAACGTTTTTCATTGAAGTATATAGTTGATTTGCAATGTTGTATTAGTTTCAGGTGTATAGCAAAGTGATTCAGTTTTATATATGATATATATAAAAGAATATTTACATTCTTTTTCAGATTTCTTTCCCATATAGGTAATTACAAAATATTGCATATAGTTCCCCATGCTATACTGCAGACCCCTGCCGTTTGTCTATTTTATATATAGTAGTATGTATATGTTCCTCTCAAATTCCAAATTTATCTCTCCTTCCCACCTTTCCCCTTTGGTAACCATAAGTTTGTTTTCTATGTCTGTGAGTCTGTTTCTGTTCTGTAAATGAGTTTATTTGTATCAATTTTTTTAGATTCCACATAGAATGATATCATATGATATTTGCCTTTCTCTGACTTACTTCAATTAGTATGATAATCTCTAGGTCCATTCACGTTGGCATAAAAAACACTGGGCCCTTTTTTATGTCTTACATTAATAAATGAAGAAAACTAACAGATTAAGAATTATTTGAATTTCACTTGAGTAAAGTAGTAGCTATCAAGTGGATATTTGATCTTGATTTACAAAATGTATTTTAATTATATGTTTCTCACTTAATATTTTAACATTTGTAATTTAAATTCAGCTTTAAAATATGGATAGCTGAAACCACTGCTACAGACCAGTTCTGTTGTCATTCAGAATTTAAGCCTATCGATCAAATGGCATAACATGAAATGAAAAAAAAAATTGAAAGGGGGTTTTCAAAAAAGAAAAATGGGCTCCATATATAAATAAAATACAGAAATCTCCTATGAGGAACACTGCCATTCTTTTGCCCCAAATAGGGAAATGAAAATACTGATGTCAGAAGTGACAGAGGCATGGAGAAGGGCTGGGCGGTATTACAGTGTCCTGAACCCATTAGTGATACAGTATCTAAACCACTTGCATCCTTGCCTGTTGTCTGACTATAACTGTCTACTCTATTTGATTGTATCTTTTTGAGTCCTTTTTTCCTTCTTCCCCCGAATCTTTATCCTTTTGGTTTCTGTATCACATTTCCACAAGTATTAATTAAAACCCTTGATGAATCATTTCAGATTTGAATATCCATTCGTATTTATTTTCCTCCACAGAAAAATACTATTAAAACCAATCCAATAATTTTAAAAAGTAGTGTGGATTTTCTACAGTGCTTGTGTTTTGAGACAGTATCATAGATTCGATTCAATATAGAAGGTTAATCTTCAAAAGATGAGAACTTTGCATGATGTTACAAAAGGGTTTCAAATCCCAGAAAAGTAGTTGAACTAGTCAGTTGTTTTCAAAGGCACCTTAGAGTTCAGGGGGCCCATGGAAGCAGCAGTTGGGGGGTTAAAGTGCAGGACTGCAGGGACACCCCCACTGCCTAGCCTAACCCTACTCTATCACAAACTCTGCTTCCAACCCTACTTCCTATTTGTTCCAGGTCCAACACTGTTTGAACAAACATTACGAGAATTTCTAAGGTCCCTTCTGACCTTAGATTCTATGAGTTTTTATTTTCAAATCTTTTTTAAAAACACAGAACTTCAAGTAAGATTTCAATAATAATGGAGAGGCTGAGGTAGGATAAAGAAAATATGAAAAATAACAGTACCAAAAAGTTTTAACTTTTCCACTTCTTCCTCTGAAATTAGACATTTTCTATTTAAATGTAATGAAAAGACATGATTTTAAAAAGTTAAATCCTTTCAAACACCGAACCAGACAGTAAAAAACAAACAAATCAGCGGTACAAATCCAGAAGTTTCAAAATCCCGTGAACCTTCAGTTTGAATTCCCTGCAGAGACAGACCTTGCAGATCTGCCCAAGAACAGGAGAACTGGTTCTCTCCTTTTCAGAGCAAGGGATGGCTCTGAACATACGTGGGAATTAGGGCCTGCAGACATCACAGGACGCTTCTGCTCAGGGTCTCAGATTCCTGTGCATGCGAGAGGTTATCCTGTTGGTGTCAATAAGAGCTGGCATTCACTTGCATGTACCTAGGACATTAAACAACAATAACACAAAAGTACCTACAAGTGCACAGAGCATGACTGAACACCACTGGACTGTCTGTCACAAGATGTGTCATTTTTCTTAATGAAAGTTGGCAGTCATCACCTAGTTGGATTTCTTAAGTAGATACCGATTAAACCTCATAATGCACCAAAAATTCATGCTACTTAGAGGAAATGTTTCTAAAGATTCTCAGCGTTTTTGTGGATAAAATAAGATACATTTTATGAATTAATGTAGTCTCATAAATTAAAACAAATTTTCAGCAAAAACTCAAGTCAATTTAGGGATTGCTTCCTCTGCAATATAAACAATAGGTTGTGTTTTTTTTTTTTTTTAAAAAAAAACAGCTTTGGAGAGAGGCTCTGGGAGACACTTCCGTCCATTTGACACCTAGGCTGCATAATGAAGGAATGCATAAAGAAATGACCATGTGGAAGGCAGAAAAGGAAAGGATGAATAGATCATAGACTAAATTTTTTTTGGCTCGTTACAGGAGATATTCCAGCTATGAAGGAATAGAAAGCATAACAAGGGATTCCAACTTAAGCTAATAACTATGCTTACATCGTAGTCTACTGGTCTTTCATGATAAAGAGATCAGTCAACTAAAGAGGAAGAATCCAGTCCATGTTGTGTAAAGGGAAAGATATTTCCCAAATATTTATAAGGATGAACACTTGTTAATTCTGGCAATTTCTCTGTTTTTTTTTTTCCCCTTTCATTAAGACAAAAATGTCTAGAGATCCATTTCCCATAATTAAAGGTAAAAATGTAAGGCCAATGGAATTATTTCTCTTGTTTATTGTAACTTCTTTCTGGATATCAAGCTCCTTTTCTTTGTTTAAAATGAATATCACAGTTTCCCCACACTAAATAAGGGAGCACTGAAGCCTATTTGCTATTTAGAAAATGACTAATAGAACACATATTTCATAATATCACATAATTCAAATAATTTAATCCAAACAAGTAAATCCGCTTCTGCACTTAAACTTGTCCCAGAGTGACAACTAAAGTCGCTCTTTTTTAATTCTTCATTTGTCAAACCACATTTATATGAAAGAAGAAACAAAATTCTTCTCAAGTTCCCAGTGGAGGGAAGAAGGCAGAATGAAATCTGACATAGTGCAAAAATATGGTGAAAGTGTAATTTTATAAAAATTGCACAAGGAATTAGACTTCTTTTTTCCTTTTTTTTTTTTTCTGCACTGCTTAGGATCTTAATACCCACCTCAAGAATTGAACTGTGCTCCCTACTGTGGAAGCTCAGAGTTGTAACCACTGGACTGTCTGTCTTTCCAAGAGAAATTTTCTACTCATATTTCCCTGAACACAGATAAATGCTAGAAGATGAAAAGAGAAAATGATTCATTGTATTAATTAAAATGTTCTTTGAAACATTATTTCAAAATTCCACAGCACAATAGGAAGCTTTCTGATTATCACATTCTGAAATGCATCAGGTAAGTAGGTTGTGAAATGGATTGTTAGTAGAGTTGATTCTTTTGCTTGTCCTAATAAGGATCTGTCTTCAAATTGGCCAAGTCTCCTATACATGAAACTCTTGTGTGTGTGTTATGTGAGTTGCTCAGTCGTGTCTGACCCCCTGCGACCCCTTGGATTGTAGCCCATCAGGCTCCTCTGTCCATGGAATTCTCCAGGCAAGAGTAATGAAACTCTTGAACAAACTATAAATTATATGTATCTGCTTGCCTGGAAATTTCTACCCTTGATATTTTTGGTCTTGCTGCCCATTTTCAGGGGCAGAAGAGAGAATGTAGGC
This sequence comes from Moschus berezovskii, assembly GCF_049115385.1. Classification (NCBI taxonomy): domain Eukaryota; kingdom Metazoa; phylum Chordata; class Mammalia; order Artiodactyla; family Moschidae; genus Moschus; species Moschus berezovskii. The sequence goes on from NC_142461.1 coordinate 48,233,434, forward strand.
AAGGTAGAGTGGCGTGTTTCTTCTTAACCCTACAATCAGAAGCGGGCTGGCACGAAGCAGAACACAACCGCAGGATGAGGTGAGTGTGACTGAGCCGACAAGTGCAAAACAGGCTCCTGATGTGACTTAAAGTTTTGATATTTTGTTCAGCACTGATTTATTGTTTTGTATTGACTTCTTAAAGTATTGCATTACTAAAGTTTTTGGCACCACTTGTATTTTGTGCCTGAGCTGAATGGCTCCCTCACTCACCCTAGTCCCAGCCTCACTCAAGCAGCACTGGGCTCTGGATTCAAGTGGATCTGTGCAGCCCCGCCTGAACGCAGCCTCCCCCTTTGACCCGCCTCAACTCTGATGGGCCAAGAGCAAGAACTGTTTCCTCTCTGCTTGCAAAAATGAAAATGAAGAATATAGAAAAGTTTCCTTTTGTCTCACAGGGAAGCTATGGGAGTGTTCGGAAGCAGCTGTCATTGATAGAAGTGACACTGGGACTTTGAGCTGTTTTCTCTTTCCAGTCCTTACTTGTTTCTGGACAGAATCCACGATGAGCAAAACAACTAATGCCCAGAATGTGGATTTACAGCAGGAGAAATGAGGAATCAAAGTAACACACTCACTCAAACAGTATGAAAATGTCCCTCCAAAGCATGCTAAGTTAAACAAAAATGAGATGTTTAATATGTGTAATTGTAAATGTGACGTACACTCTTTTAAAACAGGGCAGAATTACATGTGATAAACTAACACCGAGGGTACTTTTCCATTCCTGAAGACAGCAAAAGACTTTCAATCTCAGTGCTAAACTTCGCATCAGTCTTGCTGCTATCCATCTCCTTGTCTTTTTCAAAAAGATATGCTTACAGTCCTCAGGCACGGGCAGATGCTGCCCCCACTTCTAAAAGAACCCTGGGCCCTGCTTTCTCTCCATTTGTGTTTGACATGACTAGAGTGGAGAAAAGGACAAGGTTTACTGAGTAACTCCTCTGTGTTGATGCTTTCAGAGGCCTTATCTTACTTGATGCCCCAGCAGTCCTGGAAGCAAGAGTGATTCTCACAAAGAGGATTAGGATATATGGCGAGGAAGATTTAGTCCTGGCAGATGCTACAGCTATAATCATGAAGCCCGTCTTCTCTGGAGGGATATGAGAAGACTAGGTGTAATGTTACTTCTCTGTTTTTTGTTTTAGCAAGTTATCTCATGGGATTGTTGGGAAGGTGAAAAATAAGGGCTTCACTTCTATTGTCCTCCATGGAAAGAAACTTTGGATACTTAGGTACTTTTTGGAAACTGGAAGTTAAAGCTATGGGCAATAAGAATTTCTGGAAAGCAGGGAAAGGTAGGGATGTTGATCTAGTTAAAGAGCTCTCAAAACTATCTGCTGACATTAGATAACAGACATATAAATCTATTTTATACATTTTCTTTGCAGATTCAATAGGAAAAAAACCCTCAAATATATATTTAATTCCTTAGGGTCCCAAAGCGCTTTGAGGATTTAAACTGATAAACCAACCTCAAAGGGACTGATTCTTGCAACTAAAACACAGACACCTCTGGGGTGAAATGTGGCAACAGTTTGACAGGCATAGCAGTAGCTTAGGCCAGAAAGGATTTATCCAATTAAAATTATGGGATGAATTTTGGCTGGCAGAATGTAATTACCAGCCTTGGAAAGGATCCAGGATCCTGAGGTTAACACCCCTCCTCTTGCCAACAACCCTCCTACCTGCCAACACTCTGAGATGGAGAAGGCTGGATCTGACACAATCGCACATAATACTGTTGTGACATCTAAGTACAATGATGATGATGTGAGAAGCATCATGAACCTGATTTTTTTTAACACTCATTATGTTACTTATTTTTATGCCACATTAGGCTAGAAACCAAATGTCCACATAAATGTTAATTTCCTCAAATCTGTGTTTAAAAAGTATAATTAGAAAATAAAAAATAGATTTAAAAATTAATGTATTCCGCCCAAGTAGTTATTTAGTGATTATTTCACTTCAGGAACAAAATTGGATCAAAATGGTGACATTTAATCCTTTTTACATTAAAAAGAAAAAAAGCAGGTCCTGATTTTTTTTTTTTTTTTTTTGGAAGAGAAATGTATTCTCAAGGTTCACTGGCCTAGAAAAAAGGGAAATGCTTAATGCCTGGTTCCTACTCGTTGTAATTTTGACTAAACGGGGATATTCTTTTGTCTTGGTCCAGATCATATTCACAGTCGCTCGCGGACAGTGTTTCTCAGGAGGGAATTTATCAAAGGGGGGGTGTGTGTGCGGGGGTGGGGGTGGGGGTGGGGAATGGGGGGCGGGGGGACGTGTGTTTCTGTAAATAGAGAAAAGAGCCCCCTGCTGGTGTACTATCAATGAGTAATGACCTCATCATTAGATTCTAATTCCCTTTTAAAAAGTCATTCATTTGCAAGAGAACCGTCGAGAGTTCCAAGTTAAAGCAGGCGGGGTGGGAAGGCACTTCTAGAAGAAAGGTTAAGCTCTCCCGGACGCAGCACGTGGTCGGGTCGGGTCGGGTAGGGTCCGGAAGGAAGCTCCGAGCCCAGCCAGCGGGCGGCGGGGCTGCAGCGCGCCCGGGAGGCGGGGCCGGCGGCGGAAGCGGCGCGCTGGTCACGCGCGGCGACTGGGGCTCTGCGCCGTCCTGCCCCGCCGCCGGCCGCGCGCGCAGGTGGGTTCCCTGCAAACCGCGGAGCGGCCGAGGTGGCTGCAAGCTCGAGGCGGGCCCCCGGCAGCGCCGCCGCTGGCCGCCTCTGGCTCCCGGCCCCGCCTCCCGCGGACGCTGACCCCCTTGCTGGTTTCCCCCGGGCGCCCACAGCGGGTCCCTCGGTTGTACCCCTCGGCCCACGCCTCGTCTCACGTGGCTCTGGGCCTCTCCACGCTGGAGCCCGCGCGGAACCGCACAGGGAGTGCCAGTGGCGGCGTCTGGCCCACACTGCGCTTTGCCTCCTGGACGAGCGTCTGCGGCCCTAAAAGTGCTCACGGTGGTGCGTGCGCCGGACGCAGGTGATGTGGCAGAGCGTTGGGGACTGCTCTGCTCCGCACAGGTCCACCCAGTTCCTCCGAGGGAGGCAGGTTTTGGGTCTCTAGCCGGAAGTAATCCCAAAGGTGATCGAAGGGGTGGGCGAATTACGATCATCCTCTCAAACCACAAGTGTTTGGGGTCTTGCTCGGGGTCAAATTTTTAGAGGAGGAGGAAGAGAAAGACTTGCCCTTTCTACTAATAAGCCTGAGTGCTTGCCAAAAGCCTGATATTGCCGCTAATTTCAGCTTTTGCAGTGAAGGTAGATTTTTCTAACACCATCTTTGTGTGATTTAGCTGTCCACAGGGAATCAAAATGTGGAATGAGAGGATGAAACTAATCCTTTCTTTTGCACTGTTAGGGGTTGCCATAAACACCATTTGTTAAAAAGCATAATTATGTTGGGAAAGTGCCTGATGAGACAATTAAGCTACATAAACACACTGAAAACAAATGAAAGCCAGAAGACGCCCACACCCCTTGTGTAAAGCAATTTTTTGTTTACATAAAAACGAGAGAGGTCTGAGCTGCTCTATTGCAACAGTGTTATTAATGTCTACAGAATCCTAATGACCCTGTTTTTTTCTGAATTTTCAGTTGTGAGATCATGGTCACAATGTGAAAACTTGAACGAACAGTGAAGCCCTGTTATCTCCTCTTAGGTTAAAATGATCAGGCCAATGAACAGTCCTAGTGAACAGAAGCCATTGGATTTATACACAGAGAACACTATTAATTACACCACAGCATGTTAGCTTTAACTTATGAGCTTAATGTGTGTCTCAGAGTTGTACACCATTCTCTGCAGTATTCCTAACAGGGAGGACTTTACCTGTCACAAAATGTTCCACAGTAAAATTTGCTAAACAAGTTCATGAGGGCCACGTTCACTTTAGCTATATTTAAAAGAGGTGGAAATATGATGACCTGATCTTAAAAAAGGGGAATTTTTTGTTTTGCAATATTTAAACTTAAGTTCATAATATAATTTGAAGTTTGGAAAGATAGCTAGTTGAAAATACCATTCTGGGGTACTGAAGAAAGTCAAAGCAAGCTCCAAAACTTGTATGATGATTCCATTTTCAAAGAAATCAGTCACATTTTTGGCTGATTGTTGAGTAACATACCCGAGTACTCCAGTTAACTTTCAGTTCAATGTACAAAGTCCTGTGAAAGATTTTAAACTGGTTTAGGGACTATGGAGATCAAAGTACAAGGGGAACTTAGTCAAATAGTTGTCATTTAAAACCTCCAAGTGAATCTCCTTTATTTGTTCATGTACTATCCATGGCATGGCTGGTGGAAGTACCCTTTCTGTCAGAATAGTTTTTGTAAGAATCAGCATATTACATAATCTCTCATTTCTCTTTTCTGTATTTCCCCAATAATCTTATAAACAGGATTAAACTATAGAAGGAAATATTTAAAAGAGAGTGACATACTTTAGTGAAAAAGTCTCCCATGATAGAATTCAGACTGAGTACTTGATGAGTATCTTCTGGTGTGTGACTGTCTTCACATGTTCATATGTGCATGACTGCATGTGCATGGTTCTTTGGCTGAGTCAATGTGAGATATTATCCTTTAGGTGTTACCTACGAATGAAATAGTAAAGTATTCATGTTATGGCTACCTGGCTTCCAAACAAACAGCTATGACTTTTTAAATGTTCAATGAATGTGAAAATATGAATAAACTGTGGAAACCAAAATGAAGACTCGTTTTTCCCCTTTTCTAGAAGAAAATCACCATGTCTTCTTGCCGAGTGGGGCTCCGTTTGGCTGCCTGTTTATTAAACATTTCAGAAGCCAGAAAAATGTACATTGTTGAGAACATAGCGAAAGCTGCTCTTCTTGAAAGAAATGGTAGGAACAACAGGCTATAGATGTGAATATGTAGTGTTTTGTTAATAAGAATAATTTTTTTATTCTGCTGACAGTGTCCATAGAACACACTTCTGCTTTCTTCCTGAATTTACTTCCTTGTTCTTGGGCTATCGTAGCTTGGCTCCAGAATGCTGAGATAGATCACTTACTCAGATGTCCGCATACACCCTCTTCCAAATGCCTGCATACCATCCATACGCAATTTCTTCACATTGGAGAGGGTGTCTGAAGTGCACATTGTCTGGGATATTGACAGACTCCTTAAGAGGATATATTTACATACAGGTTTAATGTTTCCCTCATGGGCCATGTGTATGATCATTAATAGAATGAGCATAATTCATTATGCTTTTTATTCAGCAGGTTAAATAAAAAATAAACTTGTCAAATACCAAGTATTTTCAAAAGCACTCCTGCCAGGAAAGCCCAAGCTGTCATTACAGCATTAATATTTCTACTCCATTTTCTCTGTATAAAGACTCTTAGGCATTTAAGTGATGTGTGTAAGATCATTCAGCCATTCAGATTCAGAAGACTGAAACTCAAGTCTCCTTTACCCCCTGGACCTCATTTACTATTAGAGATGCTACTCTTCTCTCTTTTCTTAAGCTTTGTTAAAATGTTCATGTGATGACATGTAGTTATAAATATTGTTTTTACTTTTACACAAACACAAAACAGTGTATTTACAGGTTTAGCATCACTTAAATACAAAAGCTTTGTTATTAAATCAACAGCTTTTTGGCAACAGGTGAGTATTAGGGTCATAGCTCTGAAGCATTTGAAACAATCTATTTTAATTTCTGATGGTCATTTTTGATTTGGTTATTGCTTTTCATGAGAGAGAGGTGCTTTTCCTAGGCCCATTTCTAACACTGAGCACATTTAAGTTACTATCTAGCAACTTTGGGGGGCTAGGAATGTTTGTAAAAATTCCTGATAATTGATAGGAAAACTCCTCTGGAGTCAGCATGCAGCTGTGCTTTTGCATTCTCTTTCTGGGAAGAGCCAGCTTGGGCCCCACGTTGTCAGATAGTACATCTGATGGGATTGGGTGAATGTGCAGAGACACATTCTGTGATTCAGTGACTGGGCAGAGACATTTGTGGAAGTCACACACTGATGGATGCCTGGGTCTCAACTCACAGTCTTTATCAGCTTATTAGTGGCAGCAGCTCAAATGGAATTATAGCTATTATACTCTATTACAAATACCAAACAATTTACTTCTGCTGAGATTCATACTGACAGCTCCTCCTGCCAGAAGTAATTTTTTTTTCTATATGCAGGCTTAAGAAATTGCAAGAGAGAGTGTTTCATTCTTTCAGCATTTGAATCAATTGAATCATATGAAACTGAGAATAAAAGCTTTTCAGAAGAAGATTTCGGATAAAAAAAATAAAATTATCTCTTTTCTTCTAAAAGCTAAAGTATGTTGAAAAAAAAAACACATAAAAAGGAGGTTGTATGGTCTCGTTCCTGCTCTGTCTTTCATAGTTTTAAAAATGCAGGGAAGGTAGCACTAGTTAAGAAAATGACCTGCTGTTTTACAGATACTTTAAAGGCATTTATTTTTAAGTGAGTGGAATCAAACTGTATCACCTATATTTTTTCCAATTAAGCAATGTGAAAACATTTAAATGGTCTGAAAGGTCTTATGTAAAGAAAGCTGAGTTATAAATTTTAGACCTACACCAGGGTAGGTCTCTGTAGATGCTCATTTGGCTATGAGTGAGTGACATAAGTTTATCTTTTCACATTATTAAAATTAATAGTGTAGGGCTGCTGTAAGCTCTGTAGTTCCGTATGTAACTTATTTTCCCTCTCCTTGAAAAGATTAATTGTTAAGCTGCCAGGGGACAGGGTGACAAAGGTATAATGGCATAGTGAAAGGCTTAATTACCGCCTGAAAACTTTTGTCCTTCACTTTGAATTTGCTTTTGTAGGCATACGAGTAACTTTTAAGGAGCTTGAGCAAGGCTTGTAAACTTCAAAAATAACTACAGGGTTATGGGTGGCCACCATACAAGGGTATGGCAGCTTTCTCCTCCAGGTTACACGTTTCAGTGAGTCACACGTGGCTGAAGGCTGGAAGTCGTTAACATCTAAAGGCTGTTGGTGGCCTTTGAAAAGGAGATGCTGGAGTCAGAACAGTTTCTAATAGGCAGGTGCATGTATCCCAGGAACCTCTGCTCTAGGCACTAATTGGCCTATCCTAGTTTTTCCAGATGTTATTTTTTGATCCGGTTTGATCTCTGGGTTTGGAAGGAAAATTTGACAAGGCATAGAAGATGAGATTGAAAGGGAACAGAATTTAGTGTGATACGATTTGGTAATAGAAGAGGCTATCATCTTGGACTAAGTTAAGAGAACTTTGACAAATTCAGAAGCAAGTGCAAGAGAAGGTCTCTGATAGACACCAAAGTCTAGTATCTGAGCTGAGCCGTCCGATTGTAAAGGAAGACAGTGTAGGAAGTGGACATTACTGTCTATGAATTTCATGACTAGTCAGTGTCACTTCAGAAGTCGCCCCTTTCCCCAAATTTTTCTGTTAAGCTAAATTTTGTTGTATCAAGAAAAATAAAGTGTTAAGGTTTCACCAGAGAAAAAAATTTCTTGCATTTACGTGTTGTTTTTTTTTATATAGGACAGAGACATCCTGAAGTATCAGTGCTCAATATATTTTCTGATCCAGAGTACAATAGATCAGTCATTACAATAGCAGCTTCTATTGATGAGTTAGGTAAGATTTCAGTTTCTTTTTCTATATATGTCTTTTGGTGAAGGGTCGGCTTCCAGTAGACCCAAATGCTCCTTAATCATTGATTTCCTGTGTTAATCTGAATACGCTTTTCCATACATAAGAAGTTTACCTCAAAATTGCATTTCTTCATTTTTCTGAACAGGTACATCTTTGAGAGATGCATTTCCTACTTCCTCTTCAATTAAAATGAATCTTGGGGTCCCGTATTTAATAACATTCTTTCCCTAAAGATGATCACATATTTTTTTGTGGTTAAGAAAAATATCTTCAGGTTTTAACCTGTGAAGTCGTAGTGTGGAATTTGATTTCACTAATAAGTTGACTTGAAATGAAACACACTAAGCAGTTGTGTTTTGAGTCAGGAGGCTGAAATCTTGAGATGGGCCACCGGGTGAAATGAAATGGGTTTCATGTGTCCTGTCGTAAGGTTTAGTGGGACAGCTTGAATTTGAAGGATCATAGTTGATTAAACAAAAATCTGTATTATCCTTAGCATTGCTTGGTAAAGAATTTAAATTATTTTTAGATAAACTTGGTTTCAACTTAGCAGATTGTCTTTTCTTAAAAGGTATGTTTGTTTGGAAAGCAAAGAGCTGATGGATGATTCTCAGCAAATGTAGGACCAAAATGGTCATACTGCACTGCTAATGAAAACTCAAGAGTAATAGCACTCTGAGGTGTCTATATGTATTTAGATAGAATAATCAACCTGGAGAAGGAAAATGCAACCCACTCCAACATTCATGCCAGGATAATTTTATGAACAGAGGAGCCTGGTAGGCTGCAGTCCATGGCTTTGCAAAGAGTTGGACAAGATTGAAGAGACTTAACACACACACAAAATTTAATGAAAATCTAGTTATAAGAGCAAAACTAAAATACTTATGGTATACTTTTAAAAATGTATTTTTGTCTTTGTTGTTCAGTCACTAAGTCATGTCCGACTCTTTGCATGAACTGTAGCACACCAGGCCTGACTGTCTCTTGCTATCTCCCGGAGTTTGCCCAAGTTCATGTTCATTGAATTGGTGATGCTATACTATGTTTGTCTATTTTAATATAAACTCATAAAATATTCTGAAGATAACAAAGAATTTTATCAGATTAATTTGATAAAGATGACAAATTTGAAAGTAACCAGTTGTTAAAAAAAGATACAAAGTTGTGAAACTTTATGACACTTGGGAGGTGGGGAGAGGGGAAATGTTGGATCTTTCATTTTTCTTTATTTTGGATGAAAAAACAATATACATTTTACAAAAGGAAAACAAACTGGTAGGACAGCAATAATTATAGCTGCTTCTTTAGATGCAATTGCGAGCTTAATGATTTTATTTTTTTTTAATTTTACATTTTTAAGGCAATTCCATTCTGGCTGCCTGCTTGGAAGCCTTCCAGTCTATCGATATGGAGGTTCAGGAGGGGATCCATCCTTGCCTGGGAGCGGTGGACCTGATTCCCATTTACCCTCTCTCTGGTGTCGGACTGGAAGAGTGTGGAGCTGTGGCCAGAAGTAAGAGAAAGTTTGGGGGAAGTGTGTTATTCCTTAATGGAAACCGTTTTTACAAATCAGAACAGCTTGTGACAATATAATCACTCCTCAGTTCCCTGGGAAAAATCGACCTTGAAGAACCGTGTCAACAGTAAGCTTTCAGGGGTTGCAGTGGCACACACTGTGTCTTTGTGACTCATCCTTCCACCTTCCACCCCACGACGCTGTGGAACGCTCAGTGCTGTGGATGCAGCCAGGCAGTCATTGTGTCCCCTTACAAATCCACGATAGACCACGAGGAAACAACACTAGTTTTTAATGAGTTCCTTAGACTCTTCAGGGCAGAACGATGGTGTGTTTCGCCCATCTGTGTTCTATTTTCTTGAGCAGGGGTAATGATGAGGTTGAAAACCCACTTAAATGTTAACTCCTACCCCTTTTTCCTCTGATTTTTTTTTCTCCCCTTTTTTTCTTGTTCACAACTCTCTTTAAGATTTTCTTTAGAATTGAACTGTCACATGCTTGATTTCAGCCCCAGGGGTAAGTTTAATTTGGAAAATTTGAGCTATGTCACTTGAGGTGTTTTTGAATTAAGCAAATTGGGAGAAAAGAAAGACCTTTTGCCTGGACTGTCTCGCTGGTTAATTATGAGATTCAGAGGCCCATAAGCTTTGGGGGAAAGTCCGCTGTAGGATGATTGCAGACTTCTCTCTATGACCTCAGAAATCCTCTGCGGTATTGCCTCATTTTTAGGTAACAGGGAGGTGTGTAACATTTGGAATGTAGATTTGGACTCTAGTTGAGCTACGTCAAGCCCTAGAAATAGGAAAGGAGGCTTGTTTCCAAAGGTGTACCTCACTGCTTCTGCTGCATTTTTAACATGACCTGACAATCTGTGGATTATTTCTCCAGGGAAATCTTGGCCCAAAATTTGGTTTACTTTTCCTCTAAGAAAGAGTTAAAATTTAGCATGGGGGGAAATACATTTCACACAAAAATGAAGAGTTCAGAATTGTTCAGACCAGAATAATGATTTTAATTGTCTTCAAAACAGTTATGTTTGGATATATTAAATCTCAAATTAGCTAGTACATGAAGTTCTTCATTACATCAGGACTGGTCCACCCCAGATTCTCGGCCAGCATAGGAGACGGTTGACAACAGGAGGGTCTGGACAGAGTATTTCTCCCTTCCTTTGCCCTTTTACTTCATTGGCAGCTACTGTACCTCATGATTTAAACATGGACATTTCTAATTAAATGTGAGCTCAGCTGCATTCTTGAACTAATTTATAACATTCAATTTGAAATGTAATAGCTTCAATCTTCATCTGATTAAAAACAGTCATATACTGTACATGGTTACTATTTTAATGCTCCAACATGCAGTTTTTGTTTTTACATTCTCCTTTCTACACAGCTGTTCATCTAATATCATCCAATTTTTTTAAGTTTTTAAAATTTTTTTGGTAACAGCATGCTCAGGCATTCTTATGAGGAAGAAGTGTACATATTCTAGGATCTCACTGTTCTCAGAACAGTGATAGGATGTTTTCTACTCGGATAACTGCTTCTCAGGGAAACTACATTAAAATAATATTTAACTAACTTTCTTTGGGAAGAAGGGCCATGGAGAACATTCCAGTGATATAGAATATAGTTAATATGTCTGATTCACGTATGCTTTATGTGCAAAAATTCTGAGTGATATATTTCAGGACTTTTTGATATCAGTTGGAAGCTTGCTTATTCCTTAAGGAAGGGATTCTTAAAGTAGGGTCCAAAGTTGGTATTCAGGGAACTTATAAATAATGTTACAGTCACTTGCAGTTTTTTATGATCTGCATTTGTGTATACATACATAGCTACACACACATCATTTTGCATATAATTTTAGTTTAAGAACTTACACCGCTCAGTTCAGTTCAGTTCAGTCGCTCAGTCGTGTCTGACTCTTTGCGACCCCATGAACCACAGCACGCCAGGCCCCCCCATCCATCTCCAACTCCTGGAGTCCACCCAAACCCATGTCCGTTGAGTCGGTGATGCCATCCAACCGTCTCATTCTCTGTCGTCCCCTTCTCCTCTTGCTTTCAATCTTTCCCAGCATCAGGGTCTTTTCAAATGAGTCAGCTCTTCGCATCAGGTGGCCAAAGGATTGGAGTTTCAGCTTCAACATCAGCCCTTCCAATGAACAGCCAGGACTGATCTCCTTTAGGATGGACTCATTGGATCTCCTTGCAGTCCAAGGGACTCTCAAGAGTCTTCTCCAGCACCACAGTTCAAAAGCATCAATTCTTCTGCGCTCAGCTTTCTTTATAGTCCAACTCTCACATCCATACATGACCACGGGAAAAACCATAGCCTTGACTAGATGAAACTTTGTTGACAAAGTAATGTCTCTGCTTTTTAATATGCTGTCTAGGTTGGTCATAACTTTTCCTTCCAAGGAGCAAGCATCTTTTAATTTCATGTCTGCAATCACCATCTGCAATGATTTTGGAGCCCAAAAAAATAAAGTCAGCCATTGTTTCATCAAGAGGCTCTTTAGTTCCTCTTCACTTTCTGCCATAAGGGTGGTATCATCTGCATATCTGAGGTTATTGATATTTCTCCAGGGAATCTTGATTCCAGCTTGTGCTTCCTCCAGCCTAGTGTTTCTCATGATGTACTCTGCATATAAGTTAAATAAGCAGGGTGACAATATACGGCCTTGACGTACTCCTTTTCCTATTTGGAACCAGTCTTTTGTTCCATGTCCAGTTCTAACTGTTGCTTCCTGACCTGCATACAGGTTTCTCAAGAGGCAGGTCAGGTGGTCTGGTATTCGCGTCTCTTTCAGAATTTTCCACAGTTTATTGTGACCCACACAGTCAAAAGATTTGGCATAGTCAATAAAACAGAAATAGATGTTTTTCTGGAACTCTCTTGCTTTTTCGATGACCCAGCAGATGTTGGCAATTTGATCTCTGGTTCCTCTGCCTTTTCTAAAACCAGCTTGAACATCTGGAAGTTCATGGTTCACGTATTTCCGAAGCCTGGCTTGGAGAATTTTAAGCATGACTTTACTAGCGTGTGAGATGAGTGCAATTGTGTGGTAGTTTGAGCATTCTTTGGCATTGCCTTTCTTTGGGATTGGAATGAAGACTGACCTTTTCCAGTCCTGTGGCCACTGCTGAGTTTTCCAAATTTGCTGGCATATTGAGTGCAGCACTTTCACAGCATCATCTTTCAGGATTTGAAATAGCTCAACTGGAATTCCATCACCTCCACTAGCTTTGTTCGTAATGATGCTTTCTAAGACCCACTTGAATTTGCATTCCAGGATTTCTGGCTCTAGGTGAGTGATCATACCATCGTGATTATCTGGGTCATGAAGATCTTTTTTGTACAGTTCTTCTGTGTATTCTTGCCACCTCTTCTTAATATCTTCTGCTTCTGTTGGGTCCACACCATTTCTGTCATTTATCGAGCCCATCTTTGCATGAAATGTTCCCGGAGCAACTGTGAAGAGATACCCCACGTCCAAGGTAAGAGAAACCCAAGTGAGAAGGTAGGCACTGAGAGAGGGCATCAGAGGGCAGATAGACTGAAACCACAATCACAGACAACTAGCCAATCTGATCACACAGACAACAGCCTTGTCTAACTCAGTGAAACTAAACCATGCTGTGTGGGGTCACCCAAGATGCATGGGTCATGGTGGAGAGGTCTGACAGAATGTGGTCCACTGGAGAAGGGAATGGCAAACCACTTCAATATTCTTGCCTTGAGAACCCCATGAACAGTATGAAAAGGCAAAAATATAGGACACTGATAGATGAACTCCCCAGGTCAGTAGGTGTCCAATATGCTACTGGAAATCAGCGGAGAAATAACTCCAGAAAGAATGAAGGGATGGAGCCAAAGCAAAAACAACACCCAATTGTGGATGGGACTGGTGATAGAAGCAAGGTTCGATGCAGTAAAAAGCAGTATTGCATAGGAACCTGGAATGTTAGGTCCATGAATCAAGGCAAATTGGAAGTGGTCAAACAGGAGATGGCAAGAGTGAACATCGACATTCTAGGAATCAGTGGACTAAGATGGACTGAAATTGGTGAATTTAACTCAGATGACCATTTTATCTACTACTGTGGGCAGGAATCTCTTAGAAGAAATGTAGTAGCCATCATAGTCAACGAAAGAGTCCAGAATGCAGTACTTCCATCTCCAGGATGCAGCAATACAGCATTCTAGAGGTGAAAGCAGCCTGGACCTACAAAGGATTGCAGTGTGCCTGAGTGGAGCTCAGAGATGGGGAATGTTTAGAAATAAAGCTCCAAAGGTGATCAGAGGTGAAATCATGACATCTTATATACCAGGTTAATGAGTTCAAACCTTATCCTAAAGGCAGTGGAAACTGTTGAAGAGTTTTAAGAAAGAAAGTCTGTGATTGGCTTTGAACTTTAGAAAGATTACTTGCCTTCCTGGTGGAGTTTGGGCAAGAAGCAGGCAGACCAGTTTGGAAAGGAGATAGCCTAAGATAACAGAAAAGGGAGAGAGTGGGGAGACTCTGTAGGAGGCTGAGGCATGGGGAGCAAAGCAGTGATGAGAAAGTGTCTTCACTTACCAATACTGCCATGGAAAAAAGCAGACACAGGGATCTAGTCTATATTTAGTTAAAGCTTATAATTTTAAAAAGAACTTTGATTCGTTTTCTCTAAAAACCATATCTGATCTATTAGGCCTCATTTCATTTTTATCCATATTATTTCTCTTAACACTTTTCTCCTGCCTGCTTTCCCTTCCCTCACTTCATCCTTCCCTCTCCCCCTTCTTTCTTCCTTCCTTCCTTTCCTCCCTTTGCTTCTTTTTCTTGCTGTCAAAAGGATGCCTAAACATGGTTAAAAGTCACATGTACATAGTTTGTTCCCCAAACTCTGAAGACCTACATAACTTCCCTTTCCCCCTCACGATGCACATGTTTCTGTTTCCTTCTCCCCTGAGCCAGGTACTTTCAATTCTTTTATCTTGTTATTTAGGATTCAAATCCTATTTTGGTACTTCATTTCTTTGTTTGTTTGTTTTAAATTTTAGGCATTGTCTATTGACTTCTCACTGCAGAAGATGAGAATTTAGCTTCCTTTTACCACATCCCTCACCCCCAGTGTGCGTGCAGACACACACACTCTTACATTTTTTGGATCAGTATATAGTGGTCACATTATTGTCACTATGTAAACATTATTCACAACGAAGCATTTAGACTTTTATTATTTTACCCTTTCTGTAAAACCTTTTTGCTAGAATTGATTATCTTTTTGATTTTTTGTTTACTTACGTTTTTTATATACATACCACTGATTTCGGAGAAGGCAATGGCAAGCCACTCCAGTACTATTGCCTAGAAAATCCCATGGATGGAGGAGCCTGGTAGGCTGCAGTCTGTGGGGTCGCTAAGGGTCAGACACGACTGAGCGACTTCACTTTCACTTTTCACTTTCACACATTGGAGAAGGAAATGGCAACCCACTCCAGTGTTCTTGCCTGGAGAATCCCAGGGATGGGGGAGCCTAGTGGGCTTCCGTCTATGGGGTCACACAGAGTCGGACACGACTGAAGTGACGCAGCAGCAGCAGCAGCAGCAGCAGCACCACTGATTTAACCCCAGATTCTGTCAATAATAACATTTATCTATGCATTCGGATAAAACACATCATGTATTGACTCTTCTATAATTTTTGTCTTCTTAAACAACTATCTTCTAGAACTCTTTGATCTGATCCAGTTAGAACCAGTTACTCTAAATTGGTTGAGGATAACTGTCATCATAGCATTTCCTATTACGATTTTCCTAGGTTTTCCCTTCATCTTTTTGCATTTTGGATACCCTGGTTCCTGAAGCCCACATTTTCTCTCCCCCCACCTTATTTTATGCCCTTGTTTTAGTGGAATGTATCCTCTTCTGGCTTTCTATAAAAAGGAGGAGAGGAGGAGAATAAATTTTTGAGAACTTACATGTCTGAAAATGCCATTATTTTGCCTTCATACTTAGTTTTTAGTTTGCCTAGGTATAGAATTATACGCTAGCAATGATTTTCCTTTATTTTGAAGACATTGTATCAATTCATATTTCCATGTTACTGTTGAGACTTCTGAAGCCATTATGATTCCTGATCTTTGTATCTGATCTGTCCCTTCTCTCTGGAAGCTTTTAAGATCTTCACTTTGTTTCTAGTGTTCTCGAATTTCTATGATGCGCCTTTGCATGCGTCTGTTTTCATCCATTATGCTGGACACACGGTAGGTCCTTTGAGTCCTTGAAACTCCTCCCTCATTGCTGGAACTTCTCTTGAGTTATTCCATTGATGACTTCTGTTTTCCCAGTTCTTTCTGGAAGCCCCATTATTTCGTTACTGGAACTCTGTACCGGTTCTCTGCACTTACTTTCTCTCTCTTTTTTTTTTAATCACTTTGCATTTTTACAATAATTACTTGCAAATATCCTCTACTTTATATCGAAAGCCTTCAATAAGTTTTTCATTTCTTCTATATTGGTTTCCAGGTGCTTTTATTTACTCTCTGAGTGTTCGTTTTTCTAAATAACATCCTGGTCACACCTCACGAATATAGTAGCAATGTATAGTTTTTGAGAGTTTCTTCTTTCCACATGTTGTCTGTTTCCCACCTTCCTACCCCCATTTACACCCCCAGGTTGCTTTCTCCTGTTTTAAAACCTTCCTCAGATGTCGGATGACCATTGGTTGGCTGCTTACTCCAAGAGTGGACACTGAAAGACTGAGTGGGTAATCTTGAGGATGTAAGTGAGGTTTGTGGCCAGGTTGTTTCTTTGGAGAACTCCTATTTCAGTATCTTTGGGGTCTTTCTTCTTGGGTTTTTCAGGTTTCCTAAAGAAGAATCCACCAGTCTTCAGCCTGGAGTATTCAGCTGTCCATGATTTAGGAACTGAGTTGCAGAAGAGGCTAGAAAAGTCTCAGTAGTTAGTATGTCAGTGTTCCCTTTGTTCCCCTCTTTTCATGAATCCCCACTGCCCTCAGCTGTATCCCCTAGTCCAGACACACATAGTGTTTCCCTCTTATGTCTTCTGCCAGTTGCCCATCCGTGTGGAGGTGGTGGGATCTAACTGCTGCTTAAACAGACTTTCCACCAGTCTCCCTGTTTGGAGCTGTGCCTTTAGCTTCTATCCCAGAGTGAGGTCACCAGTTCTGACCGTTTCCAAGTGCCTGTGCTGTAAGTCAGGCTGCTTCTCTGCTGTCCACGGTCTCCTGCTCATCTTATATCCGTTCTCCAGGTTCCAGTGTCATCGCTTCCTCTTCCATTTCTGTTTGTTTGAGGGAATCAGTGCTCTCAAATAGATCTCTTTGACATCTTTTTTCTGGGAATTTTGGAAGAAGTGAAAGTAAGCATAGAGATGGATCTGTACTCTCATCTTTACTTGGAAGTCCCTACTTCTCTGATTCCTCTTGGTGATTTTGATTACCTTGGATCCTTCAAGAGCGCAATGAATTCACCTAATTGGAACCAAAGATAAATTTACAGGAACATTATTCTTTTTTCTGACTTCTAACTCATAATCAAAGGTATTTAGTCTCAATTTCTAGACTTCAGTTATTTTTTTATAGACTGATTGTTGTGGTCCATTGCACTGCGTGTATGTTTTCCACTTCTTCCTTGCTCAGTGTTTCACGTGCCAGAGACAGTGTCTCTGAAATGTGACCTTGTTTCTCACTCACACTCAAACCTTCCTAAGAAGGACTAAATGAAGATGGAGGGGCGGGGTCAGAGCAGGAGGTGCTCAGACAAATACCCCCAATGATCTGTCAGTGAAAGTGGGCTTAACTAACCTGTGATTTCATAATATTCTGCTTTGAAAGTCTAGACCATAGCTATGAATATTGTAAATCATATGGAAACTTGCTTTTTGTTTTATGTCATTAATCAAATGAAATGACGTTTATATAATGCTTTGTGAATTGACATTATTTAGAAGATTAGAAAGATAAAATGCTAGTTAAATAAGTTACATAAATAAAGATTTAGCTCTTACATGATGGGATTTTTTAATTTACCTTAAAATATATGACCATTAATGAATTTGATTAGATTTATCAGCCTTGTTAGGTGATGTTTCAAGTGTCTTTATGTCTTGGAGAACATGTGCCATGACAGATTCACACGACATCAACACTTGTGTGGTAGTCTTAAGACCCTTCGATTACCTTATTACAGATTGTCAAAACATGGGCTTATCTGGCAAATCAGGAACAACTTTTCACTTCAAGAATTTCCTACTCTGATTCTCCAGTTGCTATGGAGATTGTCTCATAAAACAGCCTTGGATTTCATTGCGATTAGTGAGTTTAGATGTAGAGTTCTGATATTGTTCTGTCTACCATTAACACTACCCTCATTGCATAGCATAAAAACAATGGTTGATTTTACAAGCATATGTTAAGATAGTTAGCATTTACTTTGAGATTTACAGGATACTGCCATCAGACAAAAAGCTGGAAAAAAAGGGATTATGCATTGGGAAAGTACTTAAAATATCCAAATTGATTTCCAGCAACTTGAGTATATTTTAACTACAAAGAAGGGTTATTAGGTTGTTCATAAATGCATATTGCTACAGGCTTAATAAATGCAACAAGATTATATCTACCACTGTAAAACAGAGCTACTCATGAGGAGGAAAAAGTCCAAATGAGAGGACTGGAATAAACTAGGTTATTCTGCCATGACTGGCAGTTACCGACACACACTGTCATACTTGCAGAAGCTGCTCTCTTTCTATCACTTTGGCTCGGCAGCAACCTGAAGTCCAAGTAAATTAACAAATATTCTGTGGGCACCCCTTGGCCAGTGGGGTACCTGAGCTTGTGGATGGACAATTCTAAGGCCCATTCCAGCAAGACCAAGCCCCAGTTGCTCACAGCAATGACTGGTGTGATAAGACACCCTTGTATTGGCTTTTCTTTCTTCCCTGTTTCACTCTTAGTGTGTACTGAATAGACTTTATTGAAAATTGTGACAGGAATAAGTGTATTATTACTTTATTTAATTAATAAAATAATTGTTATGCTTCCCAGTTGGTGCTAGTGGTAAAGAACCCACCTGCCAATACAGGAGACATGAGACACCGGTTTGATCCCTGGGTTGAGAAGATCCTCTGGAGAAGGAAATGGCAACCCACTCCAGTATTCTTGGTGTGTAGGCAGGTCTGGGGTCTCAAAGTTTAGAGGTTCTAAGTTTTCTGATTTTCAGTGTGTGTGTGTGTTTGTGTGTGTGTGTGTGTGTCTCAAAGTTTAGAGGTTCTAAGTTTTCTGATTTTCTGTGTGTGTGTGTGTTCAGTTGAGTTCAGTTCAGTCGCTCAGTCGTGTCCAACTCTCCGCGACCCCATGAATCACAGCATGCCAGGCCTCCCTGTCCATCACCAACTCCTGGAGTTCACTCAAACTCATGTCCACAGAGTCAGTGATGCCATCCAGCCATCTCATTCTCTGTCATCTCCTTCTCCTCCTTCCCCCAACCTTTCCTAGCATCAGAGTCTTTTCCAGTGAGTCAACTCGTCGCATGAGGTGGCCAAAGTATTGGAGCTTCAGCTTTAGCATCAGTCCTTCCAATGAACACCCAGGATTGATCTCCTTTAGAATGGACTGGTTGGATCTCCTTGCAGTAAATTACATTTCTGTTATTGCTAATGTTGTGTGTGTGTGTAGCACCCAGAAATTACATTTATGTTATTGCTAATGTTGTTTTAGATAATATTGCCCGATTGGTATGATGCTAACTTTTTTGAGCCTAGACCTCTAACCTTGGCTATGCTTTTCCTGAATTTGTTTCCATCTCCTTCCTAGTATATGCAGTGATTTCCAGGCCACTAGGATAAAAATGTTCTGAAGAAATAATGTAGTGATGCTAGTGGCATTGATGGGCCTGTAAAATTAAGTGCATCAGCACAAGTCTCTGTACACCCTCATGTGTCCACCAGCCTATCCCCCTGGTCTCCACTTGGCAAGTGAGGGTGTGCTTCTCAGGAGACCCAGAGTATGTGATAATAGTAATGATGACAACAGTGGTTATCGTGAAATGCTTTTATAATAATTACAGCATTATTTATTAGATTTTCCTTTATTGTGTGATTCAAAATTGCATATATTAAATAACTCACACTCCAATTTTAATTAACCAAAATATATCATCAGGTAATATCTCAAGATAAAAATGGTTGTGCCTCTTACCCTCATAGTCTATACATGACAGTTTCCTGGATAGTCTAAGTTATCTGCTACCTTGACGGAAATAGAATTGTTATAATGAGAGTGAGGAAGTAGCTGTGAATTTCTAGGAGTCATTTAATTTTTAAATTTTTTCTTAATTTATACATTTCATTGAAGTATAGTTGACTTACAATGTTTTAGGTGCACAGCAAAATGATTCAGTTATACCTATACACATATATTATTTTTCATTATAGGTTATTATAAGATTGATTATAGCTCCCTGTGCTATACAGTAAATCTTTGTTGCTTATTGCATATCTATTGTTTTCATTAGAAATCTAGCATTCTTTTCACACTAAGTCAAACACGTGAGTCAAAATGTTATAAATTTTTTAGTTAGGCAAACATTCATAAATTTTCTAAGATATATTATTCATAAAATTTATATATGTATATACAAAAGCTTTTCTACTATGCTTGATAAAAGCTTGGAAAAAACATCAGAAAAATAAAGGAGAGATGGAGAAATTGGAAAACATAAACAAAATAAAATGGGAGCACTGAATATAAAATGGAAAAAGTGAAACAAAAAAGTAAAAGATCATCATATAGTCCGGTTGTTTTTAAACATGAGTACTCATTAGAAATATATCTGGAGCTTTGGAGAAAAAAAGCAGTATCTGGGCCTTTGTATTTTTCAAAATATTCCAAGATAACTCTGATTTTCATCTGGATGTTAAAAAGTGATCACAGGTTTTTCTATTAAATGATAGTTTTGGTGATGTAGAATTCTATTGTTTTTCTGTTGACCAGTCATGATACAGTGGTATTAAGTGAGTAATAGTTACATAATCACAGTAGTAAAAGATGTTAACCAGTTTTTACAGTCAACTGCAGGACAAAAAAGATAATTACAATTGCAAGCCATAATGGGAACGTGATTAACCTAACAATATAAAATAATTACATACAGTTTTGGGGGGATCAGTCTGAATGATGTGGTAAGTGGAAGTACATACAAGCACATTTTCATCCACCAAGCCAGTCTGTGTCTTTTGGTTGGTGCATTTAATCCATTTACATTTAAAGTAATTATTGAGATGTCTGATCCTGTTACCATTTTCTTAATTGTTTTGAGTTTATTTTCTGTAGGTCTTTTCCTTCTCTTATGTTTCCTGCCTAGAGAAGTTCCTTTAGCATTTGATTTAAAGCTGATTTGGTGGCGCTGAATTCTCTTTTGCTTGTCTGGAAAGCTTTTGATATCTCCATGAAATCTAAAGGAGAGTCTTGCCAGGTTGAGTATTCTTGGTTGTAGCTTCTTTGTTTTCATCACTTTAAATATATCTTGCCATTCCCTTCTGGCTTGTAGAGTTTCTGTTGAGAAATCAGCTGATAACTAGGTGGGCGTTTCCTTGTAAGTTTTTTGTCATTTTTCCCATGTTGCTTTTAATATTTTATCTTTGTCTTTAATTTTTATCATTTTAACTGCTATGTGTTTCGATATTCTTCCTTGGGTTTATCCTTCCTGAGACTCTGTGCTTCCTGGACTTGGTTGACTATTTCCTTTCCCATGTTAGGTAAATTTTCAGCTATTATCTCTTCAAATATTTTCTCAGGTCCTTTCTGTTTCTCTTCTGCTTCTTCAGTTCAGTTCAGTTCAGTCACTCAGTCATGTCCGACTCTTTGCGATCCCATGAATCACAGCACGCCAGGCCTCCCTGTCCATCACCAACTCCCGGAGTTCACTCCAACTCATGTCCATCGAGTTGGTGATGCCATCCAGCCATCTCATTCTTTGTCGTCCCCTTCTCCTCCTGCCCCCAATCCCTCCCAGCATCAGAGTCTTTTCCAGCAACTCGTCGCATGAGGTGGCCAAAGTATTGGAGTTTCAGCTTTAGCATCAGTCCTTCCAATGAACACCCAGGATTGATCTCCCTTAGAATGGACTGGTTGGATCTCCTTGCAGTCCAAGGGACTCTCAAGGGTCTTCTCCAGCACCACAGTTCAAAAGCATCAATTCTTCGGCACTCAGCTTTCTTCACAGTCCAACTCTCACATCCATGCATGACCACTGGAAAAACCATAGCCTTGACTAGACAGACCTTGATTGGCAAAGTAATGTCTCTACTTTTTAATATGCTGTCTAGGTTGGTCATAGCTTTCCTTCCAAGGAGTAAGCGTCTTTTAATTTCATGGCTGCGAATGTTGATGTGTTTAATGTTGTCCCAGAGGTCTCTTGGGAGAAGGCAATGGCACCCCACTCCAGTGATCTTGCCTGGAAAATCCCATGGATGGAGGAGCTGGTAGGCTGTAGTCCATGAGGTCGCTAAGAGTCGGACATGACTGAGCGACTTCACTTTCACTTTTCACTTTCACACATTGGAGAAAGAAATGGCAACCCACTCCAGTGTTCTTGCCTGGAGAATCCCAGGGACGGGGGAGCCTGGTAGGAGGCCGTCTATGGGGTCACACAGAGTCAGACACGACTGAAGTGACTTAGCAGCAGCAGCAGCAAAGGTCTCTTAGGCTGTCTTCATTTTCTTTTCATTCTTTTTTTCTGTATTCTGTACTGTGGTAGTAATTTC
Source organism: Moschus berezovskii (assembly GCF_049115385.1). Lineage (NCBI taxonomy): Eukaryota > Metazoa > Chordata > Mammalia > Artiodactyla > Moschidae > Moschus > Moschus berezovskii. The sequence continues at coordinate 48,255,427 of NC_142461.1, forward strand.
CACCATTCTGTCTTCCATCATTTATCCATGCTTCTGCCTCAGTTATTCTACTATGGATTCCTAGCATAGTGTATTATTCATCTCTGCTTGTTTGTTCACTGGTTCGTCTAGGTCTTTGGTAAACATTTCTTGCATCTTCTCCATTGTTTCCCTGAGACCCTGGATCCTCTTCACTATCATTATTCTGAATTCTTTTTCTGGAAGGTGCCTGTATCCGCTTTATTTAGTTTTTCTGGGATTTTATCTTATATCTTCATCTGGGACATAACTTTCTGCTTTTTCACCCTGATTAACTTTCTGTAATGTGATTTTTGTTCTAGTTGTGGGATTGCAGTTCTTCCTTCTTCTGTCTACCCTCTAGAGGAGGTAGCTAGGAGGCTTATGTAAGCTTCCTGAGGGAAAAACTGGGTCTTGCCATGGTGGTCAGGGCCTTGCTCAGTAAAATTTTAATCCAATGATCTACTGATGGGTGGGGTTGCACCTTGTTGAGTGTTTGGCCTCAGGTGACCCAGCTCTGGGGTCTGTGGGCTGTATAGTAGGGTTAATGGTGACCTCCAAGAGGACTTACACCAAAAAGCACCTTCCAGTATTGCTGCTGCCAGTGTCCCTATCCCTGTGGTGAGCCCTTGCTGACCCACACCTCCACAGGAGACCCTCCCACACTGGCAGGCAGCTTTGGTTCAGTCTCCTGTGGGGTCACTGCTCCTTTCCTCTGGGTCATGGTGAGCACAAGATTTTGTTTGTGCCCTCCAAGACTGGAGTCTCTGTTTCCCCCAGTCCTCTGGAAGTCCTATAATCAAATCCCACTGGCCTTCAAAGTCAGATTCCCTGGTGATCCGTGGTCTCTTTGTCAGATCCCTAGGCTGGGAAGCCTGACATGAGGTTCAGAATCTTCACAACAATGGGAGAGCTTCTTTGGGATTATTGTTCTCCAGTCTGTGAGCCACCCACATGGTGGGTATGGGATTTGACTTTATTGTGACTGTGCCCTTCCTGTCGTCTTGCTGTGATTTCTTCTTTGTCTTTGGACTAGGGTGTCTTTTTATAGTGGGTTCCAGCATCCTTCTCTTGATGGTTGTTCAACATGCACATGTCCTTCCACTCTGCCATCTTGAACCAGAGTATCATACATTTTTTAGTTAGGCAAAAATCAGTAAGTGTTTTAAAATATAGATAATATATATAGTGTGTATATATATATATATGTATACAAAGGTTTTGATAAAGGCCTTTTGCTATAAGCCTTTTGATAAAGGCTTGAGAAAGAAAATTTTTCAAAAAGAAAAGATGGAGAAATTGGAAAACATTAAGTCGTGTGTGAATTTTTGACAACCAAAAGGATAGGACTTGTGAAAGCAGGTTACAAAGTGTATTCCATAGCAATATAGTCAAGAAAGAAGGAAGGCCACCTCACTGTTTGCTCCCAGGAAGATGAGGACTGGGGCTGGGCTTTGGGAGGAGAGCATTACAAATAGTACTTGTCTTCCTTTCCCAAATCTTGAACCAATTTAACAGTAGAGAAAGGCAGATGAGAAGTGGAAATACTAACTTTATTACTGATAAAAACTAATGTGACAGCTTAGCTTACCCACCTGGAGAATTAGACATCCAGCCAGTTGCAAGTAGCACTAGACAGCACAGGCCTGACCCTGGCAAGCTAATGGCAAGGAGGAGACAGAATGGAATGGACGTTTCCTGCTGACAGCTAGCTCTGAAGAAGGAAGAAAGGAGGGAGGAGCAGGCCTCTGCACACCCACTTCCCTCCCAAACTCTGCATCAGGGAATGGATGTTGGGAGTGAGCAAGGCCAAGTGTTGTAACTTCCTAAAGGCTGCAGTAACAAAAGTGCCACAGACTAGGTGATATGGGAATTTATCATCTCACAGTTCTGGGGGCTAGAAGTCCAAGCTCAGGGTGTCGTCAGGCCTGGTTCCTTCTGAGCACTGGGTGGGAAGGAAGGATCGGTTCCATTTTGGCTTGTGGATGGCTCTCTTCGTGTTCACATGGCATCCTTCTTGTATATTGTCTGTGTACAAATTTCCCTTTTTTATGAGGACACGAGTTGTGTTGGATTAGGGACCTGTTCTAATCCAATATGTGACATCATGTTAACTAATTATATCTCAATGACCCTACTTCCAAATAAGGTCACATTCTCATATCCTCAGGGCTGTGACTTCTACAGATGATTTTGGCAGGAGCACAGTTTAACTCATAACAGCCAGTAAGACCAGCAGTACTCTACATGTGGAAATAAACATCAGTAGTGAGCAAGAAGGCAATGGCAAGCCACTCCAGTACTCTTGCCTAGAAAATCCCATGGATGGAGGAGCCTGGTAGGCTGCAATCCATGGGGTCGCTAAGGGTCGGAAACGACTGAGCGACTTCACTTTCACTTTTCACTTTCACACATTGGGGAAGGAAATGGCAACCCACTCCAGTGTTCTTGCCTGGAGAATCCCAGGGACGGGGGACCCTGGTGGGGTTCTGTCTATGGGGTCACACAGAGTCGGACATGACTGAAGTGACGCAGCAGCAGTGAGCAAGAAGCATTTTCCTTTGAAAGGAGATTTATTTATTTATTATCCCACACATGGTACACTTTATTGTGTTTAAATAGCACAGAGTTCTGACACATGTTATTGATGGTAGATAAAATATTGTCTTCACTGAGTCTATGAAATATTTATTTTTACTTGTGAGAGATATTTTATTATTTTTTTAAATTAATTTATTTTAATTGGAGGCTAATTACTTTACAATATTGTGGTGGTTTTTGCCATACGTCAACGTGAATCAACCATGGGTGTACATATGTACCCCTATCCTGAACCCCCCTCCCACTCCCTCCCTATCCCATCCCTCTGGGTTGTCCCAGAGCACCGGCTTTGAGTGCCCTGCTTCTTGCATTGAACTTGCACGTCATCTGTTTTACATATGGTAATATACATGTTTCAGTGCTATTCTCTCAAATTATCCCAGTCTTGCCGTCTCCCACAGAGTCCAAAAGTCTGTTCTTTATATCTGTGTCTCTTTTGCTGTCTTGCATATAGGGTCATCGTTACTGTCTTTCTAAATTCCATATATATGCAATCAGATGCATTCTTTTTTATAGCTGAGTAATACTCCATTGTGTATATGTAGCACAACTTCCTTATCCATTCATCTGCTGATGGACATCTAGGTTGCTTCCATGGCCGAGCTATTGTAAACAGTGCTGCAGTGAACATTGAGGTACACGTGTCTTCTTCAATTCTGGTTTCCTTGCTGTGTATGCCCAGCAGTGGAATTGCTGGGTTGTACGGCAGTTCTGTTTCCAGTTTTTTAAGGAATCTCCACATTGTTCTCCGTAGTGGCTGTACTAGTTTGCATTGCCACCAACAGTGTAAGAGGGTTCCCTTTTCTCCACACCCTCTCCAGCGTTTATTGTTTGTAGGAGATTTAAAGTGGTGGGTATGGGTGCCTGGAAATGGGCATCCCTGAGAGGTGATAAAAAGGGCACAGATTGTGGATGGGGGATGGGAGAACTTGCCCTGTTTTGGGGGCAAGTGATGAGAGTTAGGGCTAGAAGTGAGACTACTAAGAGGTTGTTGAGTGTTGACACTGGCCAGTGGCCAGGAAGATGGAAGATGTATGAGAGTCAGACACGCATGAAGAGACCAAACTATTTGTTTGGCATTTGGGTATCTCTGGTTGGGTGGAAGAGCCACCTTTACTGTCCCTTGCTGTGGGGAGTTGACTTTATACTGAAGGCTGTTTACACATTGCTGATCCGTTGGCCAGCAGAAGGATTCCTGGCCATGCCAAAGCTTAGCCATGTCTCAGCTGAACTACTCTTTTGGGGAGTCCCAGCTTCTTAACATCCTCACTGAAAGAGAATGAGAAGTCCTTATGAAATGGATGCACCATAAGGAAGCCACAGGCCAATTTCAATCCCACCCACCATTTACAATATACATATGCCCATGAGTTTTTGATCAGTGTGACCTAAACAGTTACATCATATTGAATGGCTAGACAGGGAAGCCAGAGGGTAAGCAAACAAAGTAAGGATTTTGGAGCTGAATAAACCTGAGCTCAGACCTAGATGTTCTACTTACTTGCCAACTGACTTAAGGAAAATTGTCTAATCTCTTTTATAGTCTTTTTTGGTCTTATAGCTATACCATGGGGAATAATATCGTCCTGTCAGGATGGTTATGAAAAATAATGCCCATAAGTAAAGCCCCTGGTCCCCTGCCTTGCACCAGGAAAGAGCTGTCACTATTTTTAGTGATTCTCTGTGGCCTCATGGAGGGGGTTGCTGAGCAGTGGGCTAGGCTATCCCCCTCCACCATAAAGAGAGTGGGTTCCTCTTCTCTGTTTTGTATTATTGAAATTCTAAATAAAGTACCTCTTGAGAAAGGAATTGCACGCCAAGATGTTTGCAAACCTCTCAGGCAGAAGATCTGTGAAGTGCTTTCAACTCTAAAATTCTAAGTCCTATAGCAGACAGCTTCTTCCATGTCAGTTCTTATCTTGCAGAATGGTATTCGGCTCCTATTTCAGAGAACTGCTATGCAGGTAAATGAAGAGGTATTTGTGAGCATCCAAGCAGTGTTGGAGTGCCTGTTATGTTTCCATTTACCGTAGGACAGGCTAGGGGACTATAGGAGAAGCTAATAGAGCTTCTGCTCCCAAGAAAGCTGGGCCGTGAAATCTGCACCTGAAAGAGGTGAGAGCACCATTTGTTGTTGTTTACATGGGACACAATAAAGCAAGTGACTGAATGCAGTGTAAGTTCCATATGTTAGGTCACTCAAGGAAGTATAATTCTTTAAAGAAAGAGTATCATGTCTGCACGAAATCTGCAGCATATTCCCTACAAAGGAATAACAAGTTCTCTGTATACTCATCTCCATGAAAGTATATGTTATGTGCAAGGAAACAGTAACATTCTTGGATATAAAGATCTATGTGTGGGGGAGTTCCCTGGTGGCCTAGTGGTTGGTGTTCTGGACTCTCACTGCTGTGGCCCAGGTTCAGTCCCTGGTCGGGGAACTGAGATCCAACAAGCCATGTGGCACAACCAAGAAATAAAAAATAAAAAGTAAATGCATATGTGTAAAATGTGTCCTAGACTACTAATACACCATATGCATGCGTGCTGTGTCACTTCAGTCCTGTCTGACTGTGTTGCCCTATGGACTATAGCGTGTCAGGCTTCTCTGTCCATGGGATTCTCCAGGCAAGAATATTGGAGTAGGTTGCCATGCCCTCCTCTAGAGGATCTTCCTGACCCAGGGATCGAACCTGCATCTCTTATGTCTACCTGCATTGGCAGGTGGGTTCATGTATTTTTATGGATACCTATATTGCCATGAAATTATATAATTTGCTAAGGTTTTTGGGGCACATGAGGATAGGTCCAGTTTTTTCATTCTATAGCTGGAAAACAGACCGAGAAATATTAAGAAACTTACTCATAGTTTTCCAACAAGACAGCAACAGAATAGAGGATCCTCACAATTGTTTATTTACTCGACCTTGCCTAGAACTTTTTGTTCTTTTTCAAAATTTCAACATTACAGATGTGGTTAAAGTTCACCTCTGTCCACCAGCTACATCCCTGCCGAGTTATGGCATAGTATGCTCACATTCAGTCAAGAATTTTCCCCATACTTTTATTTCTACCTATGTATATACTCATAAGTCCAATATAGTATTTGTTGTATGTGTCTGTAGTCTAAATGCTATTGTACTATCACTTAAAATTTTTTTATTTTATTTTTTTTGAAGTGTAGTTGATTTACAATTGTTTGAAGTATATGACAAAGTGATTGTGTTTTATATATGTATAGTGTATATATAATATATATACATGTTGAAGATTCTTATGCTATAACTTTTATATTCAGCAGGATATCATGGAAATCTATCTATCTAGTTCATTCCCTTTAACTGCTGTATAGTTATCATAATATGCATATATCACATTTTTTCTATTCTATTTATAGACATTCAGGTTGTTTCTCATTTTTTCCAATACAAATAATGTAGCAGTGAACATTCTTGAATATACTTTCCTGTATACAAATGTAAGGATTTCTTCAGAGCAAAAAAATAAAGAATGGAATCTTTAGGTACAAATGTTTCAAAATATTTTCACAGATTAATTTTTATATGAAAATCAAGTGTTTATTCTGACCTTGTTTCCATTAATACATAACAAGTTTTTTTCTTTGCATTTTATTTTTTACTGCCATGCCAATGGTAAATTGACAGCTCAGAGACACAAGTGAAATGAGGTTCTTTTAGCAAGTACTATTCATTTTGAATTACAGACACTGTTGTCAGCGTAGCATTATTTATAAGCTTATTTGTCCTTTAGAAAGGAAATGCGATAGAGTAAACAGTAGCGTCCAGTGATATGCAGCAGAGTTTTGCGCCCCCCACCCCCAACCTGGCTAAATTGTTTTCTGCTCCCTCAAGAAAGAACAGACCACAGAATGTGTCAGTAGAAATGCAATTTAGGAATTGCACTTGATCTTGTTTTTCAGAATAATGTTTCTGTTCTTTCATCATAAAGATCAACTGCATTTTATTTTTTTCCAGTCCGTTAGAATAACATCCAGTTCTAGTCAGCATGTTTAATGTACTTCTCAATGATGTTCTAGCACAATAAATTTTTGTATCTCGTGCATGTGTACATATGGTAAAAATTTCTCCAAGTTCTAGCCATGTGGGGGAGGAATATTGTGGTTGCTTTGTTAATGCAGTGTTTGTGTTGGAGTGGTTATGGCCCCGCGCTTTAACTCTCAGCGCTGGGCATAATGAGATGGCTTTGATGGTGGCGTAAGAGTCTGGTGGGATGGTCACAGCTTCACACTTCAAAGCCGAGCATATGGGGCGAATACTGGGTAGCTTTGTGCTCTTTGGGGATGGTTGGGAGACAATTCTTAACAGCTCTGTTTAATGAAGACATTGGAAAAGAAACACTCCATCTTTAAAATAATTTTGAATTGCAAAGAGAGAAATTACCACCACCCCCCTTCCATAGACTAAACTAAGAATAATTTTTCCTAGTCTGCACTTAATTAGAGAGAGTGAAGCATCACAACTACACTGTATTTTCAAATGTCTTCTTTTTCAAAGTAGTGTAGCAAGATTAATCGGCCAGTTTTATTTTAGGTATGTGTATGAATTTAGGCAAAAACTTTTAGGGCTATCTGTTTTACCATCTGAGAGATTTTTATGGCTTCTGGTAGAGAATTTTTTTTTTTTCCTTCTCATTAAAAAATACATAAATAAAAAAATCAACTAAACAAGAAACTTGGCTATATTAAGATAGCTATACTAAAACTAGAGGATGCTTGTAAGATTTCAAGTCTAGCACTCAGTTTAATTTTTAGATTCTGTGCTTTTTTTCCCTCTGCTTTTTATTGAGTATGAGGTGATGGGGTTGAAAAATACACTTTTTGATTGGTATGTCCTGATGAGAATGTTTCAGTAGGCTTTTTTGAGTATCATTAGAGTTCTGGTTTAAAAATAATAATAATAAGCCTTACTTTCAGACTGTGGGCCAGGGAAATAGAATTTATCTATTCCTAGTGGAAAGGGAATGACAGGCTTGAGGTTTTTCCTAGCTGTGCATTTTGACTGCTATCAAAAATGTAACAAAACCAAGCATATCAGTTATGTTCTTTGAGCTTCTGAAATGCAGTTTCTGTTTAACAGTTAAATCTTAACTCCATTTACATCAGTAGTCCTGAAATGCTCCTGACAGAAACAAAAGCAGAAAGAGAAAGAATGATGTCAGATACCTCTATAGACATGAAGTATGTGTTAATGTAAGGCAGGTGAATACCTTTAATAAAATGGATTCTTAAATACTGCCTTAAATATTGTACATTCTCAATAAACTACTACATTTCAGGCACAGTTGAGTCTGTTACGGGCTCAGAAATAAGCATTTGTGTTAGGGGTATGAAGCTCCTGTCTCACTGTGCTGATCCTCCTTTTGCAAAGAGTAATAACGAAACTAATAGAAGTCTCTAGAGGTAAGGCTGTAAATGATAGTTATACGTGTGCAGAAATGACTAAAAATCATTTTCAAGTACAGAAGATCAGCTAACTGTAAAGGTTGCATTATGTTTTATAATACTGTCATTAAATTAGCCTTTTTAGAATATGACTAGTGAAAATGGAAAGATCAGAAATATGAATAATAATGATAGGGAAAAGTTGTCAAGAATGGCAGAGAAACTAGGAAATACTGGTCTTTTATTTTATTTTTTATATTTTTCACTTTAAGCAAAGTCTTTATTTTCAAGAAAAAAGTACATTCTCATTTCCTGTTCTTGGCATAAGTTTTAATTACTTCCAGTGGAACCAAAGCCTCCTGAACCCCTTTCAGTGTCATCTAAAACTTGGAACTTCCTCTATTTCTGGGTAAAATATCCGTTCACAAATGAGCTATGCAATTCGATCACCCTTTTTGACTTCAAACTTCTCTTTGCCAAAATTAAACAGGACAACACCAACATTTCCTCTATAGTCTTCATCTATGACACCAGCTCCTACATCTATGAAGTGTTTTGCTGCCAAGCCAGAACGAGGAGCCACTCTTCCATAGCACCCAGAAGGAAGGGCTATCTGAATGTCAGTTTTCACAAGCACTTTCTCCATCGGTGGTAATGTGTAATCATAGGCACTGTACAGGTCGTAGCCCGTGGCGCGCGCGGACCCCTTGGTGGGGGCCGTGGCGTGCTCCGAGAGCCGGGCAAAGTGGAGACGCATATCGCCCGCCTCTGTCGCCCAGGCCCGCTTGCTGGGGGAGACGACTTGTGCCTCTTGGGAGCAGGGCATGGCAGCGTAGAACGTGGGCACAAGAGGGAGCAGGGTGAGCTGGTCTTTTAATAAAGAACAATTTAGGAAGCTGCAGTTTTGCTTTATCTGTTTCAAGCCAGCATGATGACATCATACCCTGTTGGCACAAGGTGATTCAGATGTTTTTCCTCTCTGAGGCGACTGACTGTCTCAGGTAGTCCACAGCTGCAAGAGTCTCTGACAGCTGGGGGCTGGAAGACAGCTCGTAAACACGATGGAAAACTGATCATACGGTGTCTCACTGGGGATGCATCGAATGCCTGCTCGTCTTAAACCCTGTTCTCCTTTTGTTGGCATAGCGACCCCTTCCTCTCATGTGTAGGTTTGGAATGGATGCTGCTATTTTCAGGTCCCACATCTGCAAAGTGCTTCGGAACCAAATTCAATTCATTCAGCTTAACAAATGTTGATCGTTTAGGGAGTTTAAAACCTAGATAGAGGAAAAAAGTCCACGATTAACTGTATAATACAAGTAGATTAGATTTGATGTTCTATCAATAAAAGAGAACATGTGTTCTCCAGGTAAGAATACTGGAGTGGGTAGCTATTTCCTTCTCCAGGGGCTCTTCCCGACCCAAGGATCAAACCCAGGTCTCCTGTATTGCAGGTGGATTTTTTTTTTTTTTTAACCATCTGAGCAACCAGGAAGCCCACTATATGAACATGAGAGGGAGAAATGAAATCAGTGGAAGACAGGGGGAGTGCAGTGACAAAGCAGGGATAAGGTCAGAAGTTCTGGTTTCTTGGGACTCCTTGAAAATGTGGAAAGTCCCTGCTCTGGAAATGCCTGGTTCCACTATTGGGGGAACACCCGATTTACAGGAAATGCACACAGAACTATTCCTTTAAACAATGCCACTTACCTAAAAACTGTGAGACTTGAGCTTGAAGATTCAATAATTTTATCTTCTTTAACAGGCCTGTTTGCATGATGTGAGCATTTGTAATTATAGTACAGGGGATAATTTTTACACAGATTAATTGTGAAAATAAAATGATAAAATTAAAACCCTTTTTAAAAATGCAGTTCATATAACAAGTAAAATACCTTGCTAGCAAGTATACTTCTGACCAAATTTGAGATACTTCTCTGAAATTCAGGCAATCTAATTTACTCTTCAACGACGTTACAAATACTTAACCTTCCATGGGCCTTGGGGTTACAGTCATTAGAAACATAAAAGTTACTTCCTTGAGTATGAAGAGTATAGTGTACTATCTCTAATGTTAAATATTATTTTAGCCTTGGTTGTTTTTCATTGCATGAGAATAATGAAATGTCTTATTCATTATTAGAATTATAAGAATATAAATTAAGAATTTATAAGAAAAAAATTTCATTACAAGAATAAAAATTAATTCTTTCCATCACGAATTGCTGTAGAAGAGATAATGGCAGAGGAGTGCTGTTTAAATATGTGGGAATTTCGAGTAAGTAGGGACACACCAATCCAGGAAGGTATTCGGAATTTTCAGAATTCAGAACAGTGGGGTAGGCTTGCAGAGGGGAAAGGAAGCAATGTATACTAGGTACTGTGCACCCAGCATTGTGTTCAATCCATGCTTTTCTTAGTTTATCTATTCTTAATCTCTCTATCCATTCTATGGGATAGCTTCTTTTCTTTCTTGTTTCTTTACTTCCTTTATTTTTTTTTTCCTTTCCTCTCTCTATCTCCCTCTTTTATCTTTTAGTTTTATTAAAGGTTTTTTAAAGCAGGTTTCAGAAGTCATATTCTTTCACCCTGGCTTATTTAAAATATCTAAGCAATGTGGACATATTTTTATATCACCACAATGCCATTATCTATCAAAATGATCATTTTTTTGGTACCATCTAATATCCAGTATGTAATCCAAGCAAATGTCTTTCTGTGATTGGCTTGTCTGAATCTGAATCTATACGTGATTCACACATAGAGGCGATTGTTGTATCCCTGTCTCTTTTGACACAATCCAGTTCCCCGCATGCGCCCCCCCCCTCCCCGCACCTTTTCCCTTTTGATTCACTGGTTGCAGAAACTGGGTCAGTTTTCCTGTGGAATTCCCACTTTCCGGATCTGTTTGCACCCTGGTGGTGTCATGTAATTTGTATCTTTATCCCTCTCTTTTCCTACAAACTTTAGGTTAGCCCCAGAGATTTGATTGGCTTGAAGGGTTTTTTGTTTTTGTTTTTTTGGCAAAAGTTTTTCAGGCGTAGGCTGTGAGCTTTGTATGTATCCTATGAGGAAGCCATAGTATCTGATTATCTCACATCTAGTGATGTAAAGATGAACTGCCTTTGTTCGTAATTGATTTTTCAGGAGGGTTTCATCCATTGATGATCTTTGCCCTGAAACAGTTATTTTCTTAGGAGATCCAAAATAGTGATCTTCTAATACTTTCTTCCACATTTACTAGTTAAGAGTTTTTTCCTAAGTTAAAAAATCTTTCCCTCATCAGTTCAGGCTATCTGGCTACCCTGAAATACAGTTTATATAGGAAAGGGAAGGTAAATGCTTATTTTTGTTCCTTTTAATCACCAGATTTCTAGATAAGGATTTGGTGCTTTAGAGGAAGTTTTTTTTTTTTTTTTCATCTTATAGATAGAGAACTTGAAGCTCAGAGATGGCAAAAAACAAAAATTTGCTCAAGATCTCAAACAGCTCTTAAGGAACAGAAAAGGATTTCAAGCCAGTATCTTCTGGCCTCAAAAGCTTGTGCTATTTCTGCTATGTACCCCTGCCCTCAACCCTGTCAACTGCTACTGCAGCTGTCTTTGTCCCTTGCTTTGCTCTTCAGGAACCAGCTTCAAGACGACTCCTTTACAGCACTGTGGGCTTTGTACGCTTATACAGTACTCTAGAGCTGTAGTTCCAAATGGAGGCACTGGCCTTTCTAGGTCAGAAGCTGGGCCAAGCCAGGAGACAGGTCACATTGTCTCTACTTAGGAGAGGCTTTCCCATCACAGTTTGTGCTTTAGGCTCCTGCAACAGCCAAAGTGTGAGTCACTGTAAGTGACGGTTGGACCGAATATCAGTGATGGGAACAATTTGGAGAGTCGTCAGATGTTAAGATGTCTTAACTAACTCTTCTAAACCATTTTCCCTTTCTTCTGCCACCCCAGCTCTCTGCCATTCCAGACTTGAGGGGAGTATTTAGGTAACTGCCTAAAGATTATCCTGCAATTCCTAAAGCCCTGTAGACTGTTTGTGTCCCTGGCATCTGGCCCCAGCCACCCCCCAGAAACCTGTGGTCCATTTGTATCTTAAAGTAGTGTTAAAAAAGCAGAGATCACTTAGTGAATTTGGGAGATTTTCTTGGCTTTGTGGTGTCGACAATATCATGGGTTTCCAATGCTGGTGTCTCTACCTGACTCAGAGAAAGAACATTTCCCTAGATTTTGTACCACCCAGAGGTACAAAATCTTTTCTTTAATGTCCTCCACATTTTACCCCTCCCAGTCAACGTGGCAACCTACATTATAAAGAAACGAATACCAGGCTTCACAATTGCAGTTTGAGGTTTCCTGTGCTACAAGGAAATCCAACCAGTCCATTCTAAAGGAGATCAATCCTGGGTGTTCATTGGAAGGACTGATGCTAAAACTGAAACTCCAATACTTTGGCCACTTCATGCGACGAGTTGACTCACTGGAAAAGAGTCTGATGCTGGGAAGGATTGAGGGTAGGAGGAGACGGGGACGACAGAGAATGAGATGGCTGGATGGCATCACCGACTCGATGGACATGAGTTTGAGTGAACTCTGGGAGTTGGTGATGGACAGGGAGGCCTGGCGTGCTGTGGTTCATGGGGTCGCAAAGAGTCGGACACGACTAAGCGACTGAACTGAACTGAACTGATGCTTGTTATGGCTAAAGATTCCGTCTCAGCCTTGGATGTCCTGTGATGCACCTCTAAATCAAGGAGGCCCACCCTCTTGCTGTCCCAGGCCAGCACCCAAACTCCCTAAATACCTACAATAAAATTCCTAAAATAAAATATCAGGAAAATAAGTTATGTTATCTCTATCTTTGCTTACCAGGGACTATACTGAGTGACATGAAAACAGCAGTTCCCTGAAGCAGTTCTCTAGAAAAAAACAGGAATACAATTCTGTAATCTGCTTTGAGAAGATATGGTCAGAGACAGAATCTAGATATAAAAGTAGAAGAAGGTGAAAAAGCATTGATATTCAGAGTAGCCTCCATAAAATTGTATTTAGATACTAGGCTTCTTACAGAATATCTGTCACAGTGCTTCTATCCAGAAGGACTTTCTGTGATGATGGCAATGTTCTGTATCTATGCTGTCCAATAGGGAGACCACGTGTGGTTACTGAGCACTTGAAATGTGGCTACTGCAACTGAAAAAAAACTTACTGCATTTTAATTAATTAAAATTTAATGGCACATGTGGCTAGGAGGTGGCATATTGGACAGTGCAGATCTGGCCCTTGTATTCTTAAATTTTTCTTTCTTCTAACAGTATACACATTTTGGAGCTGTTATTGTTCAAAAATTGAAGGTACCGATTTCATTCATCTTGGTGATAAATTTTCCTTATGGGATTAGATTTGTAATGACTTAGAAATTCTAGCCTCCTTTAAAGTGTAAAGTGTTGCTCAGTGGTGTTCCACTCTTTGCGACCCCATGGACTGTAGCACACCAGGCCCCTCTGTCCATGGAATTCTCCAGGCAAGAATACTGGAGAGGGTTGCCATTTCCTTCTCCAGGGGATCTTCCTTTGCCCTTTTTCAGGGGATCTTCCTGACCCAGGGATTGAACCCAGGTCTCCCGCATCACAGGCAGATTCTTTACCATCTGAGCCACCAGGGAAGCCTTGTACATAAATTTTATTATGAGACTGACCAAGGAAAAGTTAATTATGCTCAAGCTTTGAGTTTTAAAATTTGTGTGAATTATATACCCTTTAGTGGTGATGATTATAACAGTGATGGGAATGCAGTTAATGTGACTAAACTATACACCTAGAAATGGTAAAAATGGTAAATTTTGTGTTAAGTGTATTTTAGCACAATAAGAAAATTCTGTGCTTTATTTTCTTTCACCAGAACTGATTTTGATTTAGTCTTGTTAAAATTTCCCGCTGCCCATAGGCCTCGCTGAGAATCTGGTCCTGAGTGTTCCTGGCTGCAGTGTGTTTCTCTTTGGTGAGGCCGACCTGCCCGAGAAGCGCCCCCTTGTCCAGAGAAGGAAGCAGCTGGGCTGGTTCACAAGGAGGGATTTCAGCGCTCTTAAGCCTGACCTGGGAGCTGCACCTGCCAGAAGATGTGGTTTGACAGGTTCGCAGTCTGGATTTTTTTCTGCTTTGGTTTTTAAACTTGAGAATCCTGAGGTTGCCTTCATTTGGTCTCTCCCCACATAGTGTAGGAGGGTTACAGCTGGAACTTTCTTGACTCGCTTGAAGGTCTTCTCTCAGCTTTTTCTACTCACGCCTTCATGAGCTGCTTGGGGAGGCTGGAAGCCCTCACTGGATACTCGATAAGAGCCCCCAAGAGGGATGTTCAAGATAGACCATGAGCCCTGCTCATCAGTGGCTGTACTGATGATGAGAATGGTTATCACTGGGACGATGGGTCCTGTTGGCCAGGCATGAGGCTGTATCTGAAGACACCTGGCGGCTCAGCATGTGGGTGTAGCTTAGTTTTAGCTGGTGGGAAAGGCTTTCAGTACTTAAACATCCAGAGTGTCCAGGTTGATGCTTACACCTGACAGTCGGTGGTGGAGGCACCCTAGAGAGAGGCTTTTCTACACTGCAGGGCTCTAGAACAGAGAAAACAAACAGAGGGAGCAGTATTCTCCCTTGCCCTGGATCTCATCCACTCTTGTCTCTCTCTGCTACTCCTGCCCACTCCTTGCTTACAGCATATCTTCAGAAAAGGCAGTGGCACCCTGTCAAAAACTTCATCCCTATTTGCTGCACTTCACACATCCCAAGGCCATTTATTTGAGTCTTGATTCTTTTATCCTCTAATATCTTCTGTAGGGATCACTAGTTAAACCATGTTAGGTCACATTTTGGTAGTTAATATTTTAGCTGTTACTAAAATACTAGGTCCCAAGAAGCAAGAGGTGGGCAACCATAAGAAACACATTTCCTCAAAGCACAGTTACACATAGGCTTTTGGTTACTAATCCCTGGTGCAGAATTCTGCTCTCAAACCAGTGACATCTATCATCAGCTAGAGCAGTGCAGTGCAAAGATTACAGGCTTTGAAAGTGAAAGTCACTTAGTTGTGTCCCACTCTTTGTGACTACCTCATGGACTGCAGCACACCAGGTTCCTCTGTTTGTGGAATTCTCCAGGCAAGAATACTAGTTGCCATTTCCTTGTCTGCGGGATCTTCCTGACTCAGAGGTAGAACATGGGTCTCCTGCGTTACAGGCTGATTCTTTACCATCTAAGCCACCAGAAAAGCTCAGAATGCAGGCTTTGAGGCTGTGCTCAAATCCTGACCTTGCTCTTCATTGGCCATGTGACTTCAGAATATTCCTTAGCTCAAGAAGCCTCAGTTCCCATATCTTTAAAATGGCCATATTAATTATTTTTCCCTCATGAGACTGTAAAGTTGAAATGATGGCTATTAAGTGCCAAATGTGGTACCAAGGGACCATTTTTTCCTTCCGTTTAGAGAAAAGACTTATTTTAAAAGTGATTATAAGTGTGTTTTAGTCTTTACTTGTGGAAAAAAAGGAAGAAGCTGATTGCTCCCTGCCAATTTGAACCTCACATATTTTCCCACGATTTGTCTCACAAATGGAGAAGTGTAAGTTTGTGACTAAGTTTTCAGAAAGCTATGTCCTGGTTTCTACTTTGAGCCTCACTGAAGACTGAAAGGATTATTCCACAAACCTAGTCAGCACAGTGCCGGGTGACTGAGATTACAATTAGAGGACGGGAATTAGAAGCAGGAATTCTAGTACTAGAGAACAGAAAAACTGGATTTAGTGTTGGGTTAGACAGTCCCTGGGAAAACTTAACTCTCATTTCTGCAGTGTTGTGGGGCTGAATGGGTTGGTGTTTGGGAAGAACTTTAACCTGCTCTAAAAATCATATCTGAATTAAAAACTAAATTTTCATGTTATCACTAATCATGTTCAATCTTCTAAGAACTGACTCAGTTTGTAACTGTTTAAACCAAAATGAACAGTGCTCCCCCCCATCTCACCTAATGATTGTCTGATAATCTCACCTATTTTATATTGTTTGTTTGGAATGGACAACCCATTGGGGATTTTGATTCCTTCTCAATTTTTTACTCCACATGGAGATCTGTGATTTACATGGAGAATTTCATCAACATCTGAAAATCCTAAGTTTACTTTAAAATGCCAAGATTGACACAGAAATGTTTAAAGATGGTATTTTAAAGGTAATATTTGACACTGGTAAAGATAGTTAGAGGCACTCACGTGACTAATGTTCAGCATCAAGTGGTATAAACTTTTTGGAAGTGAGTTGGTGATGTGTATCAAAAGCTCTAAAAATATATGTAACTGCTTTGCAGAAATTCTAGTTCTAGATTTATCTTAAGTAAATAGATTTATTCCCGAGGAAGCAATAAAAGGTACATGCATTTATGTACCAATATGTTTATCAAAGAACTATTTATAATAATAAATACTGGAAATAATATAAATGTTCAGAATTTGAGAGTGATTAAATAAATTATGGAATAACTTGGTGAGAGAACATTATGCAAGCAATTAAGTGTGAAGGTTTGGAGGAATTTTTAGACAAGTGGAAAATACAGTACAATGAATACAGAATTTTTAATTTATTAATTAACACAACAAATATTTGTTAAGTACCTAAATGTGCCAGGCACTATTGTCAGTGGGAAAAATAGAATTTATTTGCTTTCAAAGAATTTATATTCAGTGGGGAAGGGGTGAAGAGAGTGAAAAGAGAAACAATAAGTTACAAACTTAATAAATAATTAATTATATAATATGTCAGAAAATAAGTGTTGTTGTTTAATCACTAAGTCATGTCCTACTCTTTTGTGACCCCATGGACTGCAAGCCTCCCAGGTTCCTCTGTCTATGGAATTTTCCAGGCAAGAATACTGGAGTGGGTTGCCATTTCCTTCTCCAGGGGACCTTCCCAACCCAGGGATCGAACCCAGGTCTTCTTTTCTGCTGAGCCATGGGGGAAGCCCCTAGAAAATAAATGCTACAGCCAAAAAAAAAAAGAAAAATTAGACAGGACAATGGACATCATGTGCCCGGAATGGGAGTGAACTATGGTTTTTCAGATGGGATAAACCAAAGTAGGTCTCATTGTGAAGGCAGCATTGGAGTAAAGACCAGGAGAGAGGCAGCTGGCCATGTGGAAATGTGGACAGGAGACTCAGGCGGAAGGAGCATCCATGGTCAAGGCCAAAGGATATAAAGCAGCATAGTGTGATTTCAATGTTGTAAAATATATATGCACTTGTTTATTTTATTTATCTTATATGTTTGTAAGGGAAGGATATTCTTAAAGCTTCCAACTTATTTTCACTATTTCTCTAAATTGATCTTGTTATTATTTCCATTATGTTTTATAAAGGGCAATTGTTGAGGTTTATCAGGTCTGTAGAAGCTGGGTTTCAGTGCATTCATTCATATTGCTGACAAAAGAGTCAAATAAGAAAGGAAAAGCAGCAAAACTTTCCCCCCATATGTCTTTTTTGCTAATACCTCCTTTCAAGTGGTCGACTCTTTAGTTTGTGCAAAAGACATGAAAATTATAAGTTGCCAAGTTTAGGTAGCCCGTTGCTCCTTGAGGGACTCATTTAATAGGCTCAAAGCAGATTCTAATAGAAAATTAAAATGTTTCAGAGAGGAACATAGATAGAGTATAGATAAATGGTTTCATGAACAAGATTGTAATTTGAGTTTAAGTCACATGATCAACTGAAATCTTAGGTTACCTTTACTTGCCCAAATTATCTGTTAAGAAAGTCTTATGTAAGAAGGAGTAAAGCGGTTTCATTTTTAAAAGTAATATCTGTTGCAGTAGAATTTCTAGCACCTCTGTCACTAGGGTAGAAATATTATTCATCTAATTTTTCAACAAGCTTAGTTCCCAACCATGGCAATTTCCCTCCTTATTTTTAAATTTAATGGCTTTATATATTTTTCTAACATTCTTTATTTACATCAGTGTTTCTCAACATAATTTTCCACTTTTCCCATCAAAACAGAAAAGCTTCAACACATTGTTGCTATGTTTATTTCTTTTCCTAAAAAATTTAAATAGAAATGATTGGTGCTATGAACTGAACACTTACAGTTAACTTTCCAGTGACAAATTAATCTATACAGTACCCGAAAGGAAGCAGCATCTATAAGGGAACAGGTTTCTGTTTTGAAGTTCCTTGAGAATATTATAAACAGAAAAGAAAAAAGTGAGCTCAGAAATGATTAACACCCAGAGTCAGTGCCAAACACACAAAATCTTTTAAACCAAATTCCTTTTAAAAGTTTGTAGTTGGCCAGCTCATGAAGAACATAAATAAGGACAAAGCAATAATAGTTGATACTTTTAGATATATAAATAAATACTTTATACATATATATTTTAAAACCCTAAACATTTATGGGATAATTTAAACACTGCTGGCTGATATATTGTATGACTGGCCTGTATATATGCATCATTGTTTAAAAATGAGGGACAATTCTTTGAACTGTAGTTTCCCATGATGCCGTAGGAATCATAGACGGAGGTAATTGGCACATCTTGGAATCAGGGACTTCTGTTTAGTTATTTCAGTGGGTTACTGAGAGCTGCCCCTGCTTACTTCTTTCTTGCTGTAAATGAGAAGCTGCAGCATCAGGCACTTTTCTTGACATTGAATAATGCCATTTACTGCATACCCCAAATTTTACCTAGTCTTTGAAAAATAATTTCTAGCCTTAGAATGAGTCCTGTTTTCAGGAGCCTATATCTGTAATTTTCTATGTTTGCTTGTAAATCTATTTGAGATGATGGAAGATGAAAGTCTCAATGTGTAATTAAGTGTGTCACCCGTAATTGAAACATGAAGGACTATGTCTCTGCATGAGCTAGTGATAGGCAATTTTCTGTAGAAAACCCGGGAGCAGGGAAGTCACCTGAGGTTGCTTTCACCTGGACTGGCTTCATTCCATGATGATATTAACATGTGTCTACCTCTGTGGTTTCGTTTCTGAATTGCTGTTACTCTGAAAGATTCAGAGTTGAGAAATTGAGGCTTACGGTTCCTCACAGAGTGGGAAAATGTCATAGCTATTTTGCAGAAAGACAGCTGGGCAGAGGCAGTGTCCCTGAAGAAGTGGAACTTGAACTCAGACCCCTGGGGAGCCGTTCCCAGCCCTGTGCCCCACAGTGTCACTTAGCTTTCTCTTCTGTGGATTTGGCCACATGCACAAGAGTCCTGCGTTCTTCCCACCGTGGGAGTATCGGACTTAGCAATTATGTTTGAGTTTTATGGCTTTAGTCATCAAATGTCCTGTTTCAGCTGTGGTTTCTCTTTAATACACGTTCTAAAAAATGTAAAATACCAATATGTAATGATGACTAATTGCTTTCAGTGTAATAACAGCTGTTTATATTTTTGAACCTGGGCTCCAAGTCTGTCGTCTTGCTCTGTTACCCTGAAGCAAGGCCCACAGTTAGGCTAGGTTTTATCTTTGTTTAACCTTCATGTTTTTACACCCAGTAACCTGCATGGTTCCTGGCACTCAGCAGGTTTCAGTAAAAACATATTTAATAAGAGAGCCACACATTAGTTCATGAGAATCTCTTTCTTTATTCAAACTGTAATGCAATCCATAAATTTGAAGTTTTCTCTTCAGACATAAAAATGCCAGATACTCCAAAACACCACCTCGGCTCCCTCCTCACGCATCTTTTAAAGCTAAGCCATCAAAGAGGAGCTTAATATAATAAAGAGAACTTTAAAATACATCCCTTAGCAAACTTCTGACCCCCTAAAACAAAACCCTTTCTGTTGGAGGAGAATATTGAGAATCTTTTCACCATTAATTGATTGAAGGTGATGGTGCCTGGAACAATTTTCGATAATAATTTTGATCTAAAGGGAAAAAACAATGTTTTTTCTGAGTGCTGCTTTTCCATTTTTCTAATGGGCTCTTCACTATTGTTTTGTCTGAATGCAGTTTTTTATTTGTGTTATTCCAGACATGGTCCTACCACAAGCATCTTTAAACCAGACATTAATAGCATAGTTCACAGTCATTACTGCCAGTGCTCAAACACAAATATTGCATTTGTGTTTGTAAAAACTACACATCAGATGTTAATTAAGTGCATTTGTTTTTTTTATGCTTAAACAATCTGGCATAAAGAGTTTACATCTATATCAGTTCACCATAAGGTCTCTACAATATCTGAATCACCAGCCGTACAGTATATGATAAATACAGTGTTTCCACACAGGAAAATAACAGAATTGTCAGGAAAACATCAGGCCTGTTATATTTCCCTGTGAAATAATAGCAACTGAATCTCAGTTTCTTTTTGATAAAAAAAAGTATTTAACTAGGAGTAAACACCAATATTTAGAATGATAAATTTTTCATTAAAGAACACATGGAAAGTGAAATCATACCAAAGATTTTTTTCCTTGTTTTTAGCTTGCTTCAGGGCGTTGTGACAGTTGCTTTGGAATAAAATTGGAATTTCAGCTTTGCAGTGAGATTCATGCTGCCGCCAGAGCAGCCGAGTGCCAATCTGCGGGAGGCAGGAGCCGAGCGAAACCGCAAACTGAGAAACAAACTTTCACATCAGGTTTCTAATTTTAGAGTAAAAAATGGAATTACTTTAATTATATGACATTTAACTAGAAATACGATTTGCTGGGATTAATTGCCTCCCTTATTTAAAAAATTTTTACTAAGTTTAAATTAGCACAAAAAGTCAAATTCAGCATCTTAAATAAGGTCAGTGGGACTGCTGGATTTAAATGTAGAATTTGATTGATTAGAATTGGATCTCCATATTGATGTTGGATTTGGGAAGGTTTAAATGGAAGAATTAGAAACGTGTGCATTTGGGCAGAAAACAGTTTCTCTCTTTTTCCTTCTTTCTTTCTTCTTTTCTTCCTTCCTTTCTTCTTGTCTTTTTTTTCTTCCTTTCTTTCTTTTTCCTAGGACAGAAATGGATCATGGCCTTATGACCCCTCAGGGTGAAAACTACTACCTGCTTAGACCGGAAACTTCTCAGCTTCATTGACTTGTCTCTGTTTATTCACTGCTTGAATAAGATATAGTGGTAAAACAACATCAATTATTGTATGCTGCTGCTGCTGCTGCTAAGTCACTTCAGTTGTGTCCAACTCTATGCGACTCTATAGACGGCAGCCCACCAGGCTCCGCCATCCCTGGGATTCTCCAGGCAAGAACACTGGAGTGGGTTGCCATTTCCTTCTCCAATGCATGAAAGTGAAAGTGAAGTTGCTCAGTCGTGTCCGACTCTTAGTAACCCCATGGACTGCAGCCTACCAGGCTCCTCCGTCCATGGGATTTTCCAGGCAAGAATACTGGAGTGGGTTGCCATTGCCTTCTCCCAATTATTGTATAGCTAAAGCTTAATTGAAGAATTTTAAAATACACATAACAAGGACATATACCAGAAAGTATCATTCTTATATAAGTGATTATTCTTACTTTATTCAAAAGAGGATATAAAAGTTACTTCTTATGTTTAATTTTATTTTTCTAAGAAATAATTTTAAAGTATGTTTTTGAAGAAATTTTTTAAGTAGAGTTTTATTTTAATTGATTAAGTCAGTGTTGGGACAGTGAATTCTTTGTGACACTCTTGTGCTCTGGACTTAACATCTAAATTTCTTATACATTTAATAATTTATCTTAGGTAAACTGTTGTTTACATTATCTTTTATCTTAGGTAATGAATTCATTTATTAGCAAGAATGATCCATTTTAGAACCTCTGTGACAAAAGGGACAGTTATTGGGCACATGGGGATAAAAGGTGCTTTGCAATCTGCTAGAGGATTTAGAAGAAGTCCTGTCCCATGTATTTAGGGATCGAATGGTCCATGCTACCATATTGTCAGGAGGAGAGGCCCTGGGTCCATATGAATGAACTTGTCTTGAAAGTGACTTGCTCCCCCAAGCTGATAAGTTAAATATAAATATCTGAACGTTGGCTAGGCATATCAAAGTTCTGGAATAGCAGAGCACAATAGGTCCAATAGATATTTTGAATAGTACTTAGCATAAGCCCCCCCATTATGAAACTCTATATATGTAGATTTATATACACACACACATACTTTTCAGCAAAATCTGAGCATTATCTAGCTATTTGTTTGAATAGTGATAAAGGTGAGGCCACTTCTTGAGTCAGAATAGGGTATGTGTATCAGATACAAGGAAATGGGATTGTTTGTAACACTACCTGTTCAGGGGTTGAGGGGAGAGAAACTATGCTTGGATGCTTTTCGATTAACGAATGACATTAGCATTGACAAAAAAAAATTTCCAGTTGTACTCTGTGAAATGTTAAAACTAATATAATTCTCAAAGATATTTAGAGTAAGTGATTGGTGTATGAGGTTGAGAGAGATATGTATTGACTGTTAGGAAATTTAATTTTTATGAAATCAGCATTATGGAGAAATACTGTAATTTGATTCATTCCTGCAGAATTCCCAGTAGAAAGAGGCCCAGCCTTGGGAGTTGAAATGTTTCATTATATACATGTGTGGGAAAAAGATGAAATGTGGTTTCTGTGTGCTGATTTTCTGTAAAGCATATATTAGTATGAGAGTACCCAGGCTAGGCAGCAAAGCCCCCAAACCATGGCTGTCGAGGGGAGAGTGAATTCAACAGGATCTCTCGTTGGATACTGACATCATGAGCAATAAGTTTGAAAGTAGTAAGAAAAAGCAATGACAGTAAAATGATGTTGAAATGGTAGCTAAAGAATTGTCTTATGCTGAAGATGAGGTCAGTCTTTTATCCCTCATCAATCCCTAGTCAACTTTGCTTTTAGAAATGTGAAGTTGCCCCAAAATGAGGAAACTGCAAACCTAAGCTTTTTATACCAATGATAATTTAACCAAGTTGTCCATCTTATAATGTAAACTATAATTAGAGCAGGGATATTTATGTCATATGAGCTGCATCATCCCTGAGGCAGGGTAAAACATGCTCTAGAGTAACTGGGCTCTGGAATAGCAATGACAGTCCTAGTCCCTTGGGAAGCCGAGGATGGAAGAAAGAGATACCTCCAACTGGTTATACCAAGAAGGTATACACAGTGCCCCAAATCCTGCCCTGCCAAACCTACATCGTCATGAGACATGAGTCCCTTTGTCCTTCCCAATTCCAAGGCTATTTGTCACGTTTTAGTGACCTCCTTTACTAGCCAAGACTGTTGAGGTTCATTCAAATCTGGTCTTAACCTAGCTCAGTGATGACAGGTCTGTGTTTGGGGAGGAAGAGATGAGTAGAGTATGATTTATTCCTGTCTCCCAGACCCATAGACCTGGCACTAAATTCCAGCCCCTGTGGAGATGGCCTTGGAAATGAATGGAAGGCCAATACCTTTTACTGCTATTGATATTTAATTTTCAAATGTGCCTTTTGAAATATCTGTTGATACTTTCAAAAGTCTGAGCTTTTCTTTACCATTCTAGAGTAAACATCCAGATACATTTAGAGTAGATATATCTACTTGTAGCTCAAATAACTCTGTTGGTGAAAATATGTATGACCTTTAGAAAATTCTGGAGTTGATAATGAGTATTTCTGTGTATTATTTTAAAATAAAATCAAGTAAAGTTAATAGAATAGAAGTGGGTAAAGAATAGAATTTTCAAGATGAGGCTTTTACTTTGCTTGACTAACATGCTTTTCTAATGATTTAGGCATCGGCGCTAGCCCGTACGTGATGAACTGCAATGTTACCATAGATTCTCAAGACTTGGCTCTGGGAAAAGAAATCGCTAGTGCCATTCGGGGCGCAAATGTGAATGGACTGAAGGGCGTCCAAACAATGGCTTTTCCTCATGAAGGGAAAATTGAGATAGCTTGCAATGTAGAGAGTTTTGAAGATCAAGAAGATACAGAAACCTCCGAAGGCTCTCAATACATGGCTTACAGTGTCCTTGGGGACCATTTTTATTATGTATCTCCTCATTACATAGAAGCTCAAGTTAAAAAATTGGCAAGTGATCGAGGAATTGGTACGATAGGGAGAGCATTAATTGGATTTACACCCCAAGAGTGCAAGAGCTGTGCTGAGTATGCGATAAAAGAAAGTATTGGGGAGTTCTGGAAGATACGTGGAGGTGTTTTCATGTGATCCAATCTAAGGTTTCATTGAAATTGTAAGGAAAAACATATCAGCCATTGCAAACTTTTCATATTGGCCTGTGAAGACAAGGAGAAGATCCAAGAGCTTGGTTCCAGGTGTGAATTGGAAAACTAGAAGTATTCTCTGTCCAACGGCAGCAGCAGGTGTTTATAGATTATAATTGCCTTATGGTATTTCTAGTTATCACTGAAACTTTTTGAAATCTTCCTCTGTATCAAGTTCATGCACTTGGGTGTACTAGAGGCCCCCTGAATGAGCTGGATAAAATGGCCATAGTTACTGAATCATCTTTGATTATCATGAACTAAACTAAAAACAGATTCCGTTTATTTGGTGTTCCTAAGCTCTTTATTCCAGAGTCTTGTATTCAACTCTCATTTTTTGAGTAATCATTTTTTTTTAATGTGCACTTTTAAAAATCAAGTACTAAGTAACTAAAAAATGGGGAGAATTATAAACTGAAATTATCAAATAAAAGACTAATCATGTTCTTTTATTCTTTCTTGTCTTGTTTAGGATGACCTACTGTTCATTCTGGAGATAATTCCAAAAGCCAGATTTGTCTAATTTTTTTATGTTTATGTGGGGAGGTGGAATGGCGGTGTTGGGCATGACTTCAAGGGATTATATTTATCCTTTTTGGAATTTAAATGGAAGCCTGAAGGTTTAGGGAATTTATTACTCTTGAGTGAAGTGAAGGGTATTGGTGGAAGAATTTTATTTGAAAGAAATAAAAATATGTTCCCTCTTTGTGAACTAAAAGAAGCCACTCGCTAATTCTGGCAATTTTATGTAAATCCTTAGTGCTTATGTTTTTTAGTACAAGGCGTTTTTCTATCCATAAAACACAAAGAAATAAATTTTTCCATAGATTTTGTTTAGCAAATAAATTGTGGTTTTGGCTAATAAGAGCACATAATGTGAATTTAAGTAATTAAAAATAAAAGAAGTTGAACTCAGTCTTTTTATAGGATCCAGTGCATGCATGCGTTCTCAGCTGTGTCCAATTCTTTGAGACCCCATGGACTCTAGCCCACCACACACCTCTGTTCATGGGATTCTAGAGGCATTAATACTGGAGTGGGTTGTCATTTCCTCCTCCAGGGGATCTTCCTGACCCAAGGATCAAACCCAGGTCTCTTGTGTCTCCTGCATTGGCAGGCAAATTCTTTATCAGTGAGCCACCTGGGAAGCCCATAGGATCTGGTAATCTATCCAATCTATATATTGGCTGCACTAGGTCTTCAATTGTGGTGTGAGGCTCTTCATCCCAATGCATAGGCTTTCTCTAGTTGTGGCGTGTGGGCTTCTCCTGTTGCAGCCCATGGGCTTAGTTCCCCAACTAGAGATTAAAACCGCATCCCCTGCATTGGAAGGCAGATTCTAAAACCACTGGATCACCAGGGGAGTCTGTATCCTAACATATTTTTTTTTACTTATATTTGACTCTTGACTGCAATTGCATTAATTTTGTTTCAGAATTATGCTTTTTGGGTGTTTTCTTTTTGCTGTCAATATAAATACAACAAAGATGGAGTAATGATGAACCACGTGTGGTTTTCAGATGCAAGGAAGTTTAGTTGCTATGGTGAAAAGAGCAGATGCTCTCCAGTTAGACCTAGTGGATCTGGGAGAGCTGCAAAGTAGTCATGCCTTGCTTTTCTCTTGCTTTGGCAGAGGCCATGTGGCCTAGTAGGACAAGCACTGGACAGCAGATTCTGGCTCAGGTTCTGGCCCTTGTGTTATCTTTCATGGAGCTATAGTTTCAGTTCAGTTCACTTCAGTCGCTCAGTTGTGTCCGACTCTTTGCGACCCCATGAAACACAGCACGCCAGGCCTCCCTGTCCATCACCAACTCCCGGAGTTCACTCAAACTCATGTCCATCGAGTCAGTGACGCCATCCAGCCATCTCATTCTCTGTCGTCCCCTTCTCTTCCCGCCCCCAATCCCTCCCAGCATCAGACTCTTTTCCAGTGAGTCAACTCGTTGCATGAGGTGGCCAAAGTATTGGAGTTTCAGCTTTAGCATTAGTCCTTCCAATGAACACCCAGGATTGATCTCCTTTAGAATGGACTGGTTGGGTCTCCTTGCAGTCCAAGGGACTCTCAAGAGTCTTCTCCAGCACCACAGTTCAAAAGCATCAATTCTTTGGCGATCAGCTTTCTTCACAGTCCAACTCTCACATCCATACATGACCTGCATTGTGGGTGGACTCTTCACCATCTGAGCCACCAGGGAAATCCCATCTGCTTAACGTTGATGACCAACACTGAAGCAAAGCTCCAGGTGAGATCTAAAAAGAGTGCTGATATTTCATTTTTACATTACAGCTTACAAAGTACTTCCACTTAATTCCCCAGAACAGAATCTGGGTCGAAACTCAAGCTGGAGCTATAGTTTAATTACCTGTAAAATAGGGAAAAGAGTTTCCACCCAGATTCTGTTCTGGGGAATTAAGTGGAAGTACTTTGTAAGCTGTAATGTAAAAATGAAATATCAGCACTCTTTCTAGATCTCACCTGGAGCTTTGCTTCAGTGTTGGTCATCAATGTTAAGTAGATGGGACTTCCCTGGTGGCTCAGATGGTAAAGAGTCCACCCACAATGCAGGAGACCAGGACTGATCCCTGGGTTGGGAAGATCCCCTCGAGAAGGGAATGGCTACCCACTCCAGTACTTCTGCCTGGAGAATTCCATGGACAGAGGAACCTGGCAGGCCACACACCATAGGGTCACACAGAGTTGGACATGACTGAGTGACTAACACTTTCATTAAGCGGGTGATTGAGAATAAAAATACAGGATGTCACTGTGTCATTTGGGCATGTAGTAGCAGTTGATTCATTTGCCATTTCCCTTCTTAACCTCTCCAGATTCATATCACTGTAGTCCAGACTGCTGATTTTGAGCAAGGCTTATTTACAACCAAATATCTATTTAATGGGTATATAGAGTTTCAGTTCCTGAAGGCAAAAAAAAGCAAAATTCTGGAGATGGACAGTAGTGATGATTGTACAGTAATATAAATACTTAATGCCATTGAACTACACACTTAAAAATGGTAAATGTTATGTGTTCAGTTCAGTTCAGTCGCTCAGTCGTGAATGACTGTGACCCCATGAATCACAGCACGCCAGGCCTCCCTGTCCATCACCAACTCCCGGAGTTCACTCCAACTCATGTCCATTGAGTCGGTGATGCCATCCAGTCATCTCATTCTCTGTCGTCCCCTTCTCCTCCCGCCCCCAATCCTTCCCAGCATCAGAGGTCTTTTCCAGTGAGTCAACTCGTCGCATGAGGTGGCCAAAGTATTGCAGTTTCAGCTTTAGTATCAGACCTTCCAATGAACACTCAGGATTGATCTCCTTTAGAATGGACTGGTTGGATCTCCTTGCAGTCCAAGGGACCCTCAAGTCTTCTCCAGCACCACAGTTCAAAAGCATCAATTTTTCGGCAATCAGCTTTCTTCACAGTCCAACTCTCACATCCATACACGACCACGGGAAAAACCATAGCCTTGACTAGACGGACCTTTGTTGGCAAAGTAACGTCTGTGCTTTTTAATATACTACCTAGGTTGGTCATAACTTTTCCTTCCAAGGAATAAGCGTCTTTTAATTTCATGGCTGCAATCAGCATCCGCAGTGATTTTGGAGCCCCAAAAAATAAAGTCTGACACTGTTTCCACTTTTCCCCATCTATTTCCCATGAAGTGATGGGACCAGATGCCATGATCTTTGTTTACCACAATTAATTATTGAAAATTATGTGTTAATTTCATAAAAGTTTAAAACAAAAAAATCTGAATAAGATAATTTCACTAACCCCACACTTCCTAAATAAAATTTTGTCAAATTTCTAAAATCCATTAAAGTATACAAGCATATAAGACCTGTTTTTCCCTTTTTCATCTATTATGATGAACTCAAGTACTGTAGTACTTGAGGCTTGAGTGAGTGAGTGAAGCCGCTCAGTCATGTCTGACTCTTTGCAACCCCCTGGACTGTAGCCCACCAGGCTCCTCTGTCCATGGGAATCTCCAGGCAAGAATACTGGAGTAGCTTGCCATTTCCTTCTCCAGGGGATCTTCCCAACCCAGGGATTGAACCCAGGTCTCCCACATTGCAGGCAGATGCTTTAACCTCTGAGCCACCAGGGAAACCCTTGAGGCTTAGTTCACTGGTTTCAAATAGAGTGATTAAATTTGGCCTATGATACAGCTATCCATTTAAAACAATAATTTACTATTTTTGTTACAAATAATTTTCAAAACCAGGACAATTTTACTCCTTACCTCTTATTCATATTTTAATTCCCCTGTTTTTTCTACTGTCTTTCTGTCTTCCCTTTCTTTCTTGCTCCACCATGTTTCCCCAGAAAATCTGAAACAGTTGTAAGTTGCTGAAGGTTTATCCTAGGGACAGACGTGGCATCATCAGCTCTTTCTATGTATGAGCTGACAGAAGCAGCTGGGTTGGATCTATAACGATAAAGATTATCAAACTGGGTTGAGAAAATCTGACCAAACTACAGATGCACAAACTAACAAATACCCTAATTCATATTAACCTTTTCTCATATTGCTCTCTTACAAGCAGACCAACACTTTGTGCTAATGTTCTGCAGTATCTTGTCCATTGGACATTGTATGGAATGTGGCTTCATAGCTTGTTTAACTGCTCTCTCCTGCCAGATGACTTTGCCCATGACTTGTGCCAGTTGCAAATGGGACAGAATTGATGTGGACAAATAGAGTTTACGTTTTATTTTGTTAGAAGAGGGATAAGGAAAGCAAAAAACTAGTCTATGAGGGTGATAAGGGCTTTTGGTGGTGGTGGTAAGAGGGGGGATGTCATTTGTTTCCATCCTCTATTTGGGCTTGACTCCACAATGTTAAAATGTCTTTAACATAAGGGGGAGGGGCGGGCTAAGTGAAACATAACTGTAAAATAAAGCAGAATGAGGGGTGATATTTTCATTCCTCAACATAATGAAAAGCCTTGCTCTGTAATTGGTTTGTACTGTCTTGGAAGTGGCGTCCGTGGACCACAAAGGACCACTCTATGAGAGATCTGCAAAGAATTTATCATTCCCTCTGGCTGAGCCAAAGCAGGCTTGATATACAGTTTTGTTTAGTATAAATATTCTCATGTTACTGTTTACTTTGTGGGGATATGAGGATCTCACTGACAGGGTACGTGCTCCACTGCCTCGCTTTTAAAAGGCATTTATTTGACTCTGTTGTTTGTACTTGCCCAGACACTTCAGAGAATGGCTCAGGAACTTGTTTGATAAGCATCCAGACCATGCTCCCGGAGTATGTCGCGCTTGGGGGTTAGAAAAGCTTATTGTTTTAAGCAGGCCCGCACATGGTTTCGCGGGAGCCCATTTTTCATAGGTAAGAACGTTTAGGACACTAACAGCAGTCTCTGAGAGTGCTCCCCTAAGGTACACAGAAAGGTCCTGGTGAGCGTGGCTCTGGTTGAACTCAGCCTGATGTTGGATTACTCTGTCACTTCTTTTGCCCTATTTGCAATATTTTGGGGCAAATTAGTTTATTGTGAGTTAAGATAAGCATCAAAGACCTATGAGATGAGTTTCTCTTTTTAAATGCATGGTGTGTGTATGGTTCAGCTGATGTCTCTCAGCCCACACCGACCCTTCCAGCCCACACCGACCCTTCCCTGCACTGCCTATGCTGCCAGGACCCTGCACACCACCTTTCTTCTTTGCTAGCTGGTTCCCCAGAGGCTCTGCCTATATGGGGGAGCCAGACGCGAGGCTGCAGGACTAAAGAAGGATAGGGGCTTGCTCTTGCTGCTTCCTTCCAGTTTCTGGCAGCCCCGCCACAGCAGTGGCTCTTGACCTGATACAATGGCTCTTGGTTCCAGGCTCTAGCTTTGTTTCTTGGTACTTTAGGAACTGGCTTCATCAGGCCCCTCAGAAGTACCAGCAGTGGCTGAGCCCCGGCTCCTCTGCAAGGCCTCTCTAAGCTTCTAGGCTCCAAGTACACTGCCTCCTCCCATTGTTCCTCCAGCCTCAGGGCCTGGTGCTTCCTGCAGTTACTTAGGTCTCTGGTACCAGGTTCTCTCTTAGCTCTTTTAGTTCTCCAACAACTGTTGACAAAAATTTCAGTGTTATTTCTTTTGAAATACTTAGTGTGATTTCTGTCTTCCTGACTGGATCTTGTCAGAAACAAACTATCAACAGACCAAATGGAAGGAAAGGAGAAGGCAGAAAATATTCAGTGTGGATCTGTAGTTCCTAATGAAAACAGCTTGTTGATGATTACTCGCCTTCTTATTCGCATTGTATTCCCTGAATTTCATTGTTTTCTTGTTGTCACATTCTGCGTTTCCTCTGACAGTCTTGCTTTTCTTTTGGCTAATGGGAAGCTGAGTATTGAATTGGGATAAGGATGGGAAATATGGTAAATCACTGGATGGAGTTTTCCAGTGAATGTCTTTCTTATAGTAGCTTATTGCACCATTAAAAATGTAGACTAATATAATTTAAAGAATTAAAGTCTTTTCAATCTTTTAATAGGGCATGTCTTTCCTTTCCTTCACCTACCAGGTAAATGATGGTTTCTAGCTGGTGGTAGGCTTGGAAGGAAAGTTATGACCAACCTTGACAGTATATTAAAAAGCAGAGACATTACTTTGCCAACAAAGGTCCGTCTAGTCAAGGCTATGGTTTTTCCCATGGTCATGTATGGATGTGAGAGTTGGACTGTGAAGAAAGCTGATCGCCGAAGAATTGATGCTTTTGAACTGTGGTGTTGGAGAAGACTCTTGAGAGTCCCTTGGACTGCAAGGAGATCCAACCAGTCCATTCTAAAGGAGATCAATCCTGGGTGTTCATTGGAAGGACTGATGCTAAAGCTGAAACTCCAATACTTTGGCCACCTCATGCGACGAGTTGACTCACTGGAAAAGACTCTGATCCTGGGAAAGGTTGGGGGTGGGAGGAGAAGGGGACGACAAAGAATGAGAGTCGGGATGGCATCACCGACTCTGTGGACATGAATTTGAGTGAACTCTAGGAGTTGGTGATGGACAGGGAGGCCTGGCGTGCTATGATTCATGGGGTCGTGGAGAGTCAGACATGACTGAGCGACTGAACTGAACTGAACTGAACTGAGGCGCCCAAACATCTTTCTCAAACCTGTGCACCACCCTACTGACTGTTTCTTAGGAAACCCCATAGGCAACTAGTCACTGTTTCCTAACTTCTTAGGTACCTCTGACTTCATGAAACTAACTGCTCTGAAGAAAGTAATCACTACGATTGATGTAGTCTAGAAATGACCTATTGTTATAAAACTATATTGTTTCTAGTGAATATAAAGAATTTTTAGTAATTGATAAGTATTACTCTCTGTCTACCCTAAATTTATGTTTGATAGTTCAGCTTCCTGCATATCCACTCCACTATTTCATAAGGGTAAAAGCAAGATGAAAGAGCAAGATGCAGGAAAGACGTCTTCCATGAACTCTTTTCACATCGTTAATTGTGGCTATCTTTCACTGAATTCCAACTAAGTGTCAAGTACCATTCTGTGGTTTTTCCCAACAACCCTTTGGAGTAGAGGACTGTAAAGAAATAAAATCCCCAAAGTTCTTCTTAGCCCACCCAGTCAATCAGGAGCCTCCTCCCACCATAATATATGTTTTACCACCACTCTAACCCTAAACAGTGCCCTTAGACCCACACTGTCAGGACTTCAGGCCTCTCCGGCCAGCTTTTGTCTCTAGATTCAGAAACTGTATATCCAGTTGGTTGAACTTCCCCTTCCATGGCAGTTTCATAGGATGGCCCACCTCAGAATCCTGAAACTTCTAGACCTTAGACTGCTCTCCAGTGCCTCTTTACTCTTTTCTCATTTAAAATTTCTCCCAGATCTGTGTTTGACACAATTATGGTATATGGAGTTCTTGCCCATTGCTTCCTTACTCTTCCTGGAAGATCCATCAGCATCTAGTTTCATTGTTTCCTCCCCTAGACTGGCTTTGCCTCCTCTGTAGGACTGAGCCAGTGCTGCTGCTGAGCACAACCCTGCCTCACCAGCTGAGGAGGTAGAGTATGAAGCTCCATATCCCCAGGTTTTTCCCAGATGAATTTCCATGGCTTGAGTCACAAAACTTGCTACAGTTAATGGGGAGATTCCTGGAATCATTCCCACTGTCCTGAAAGAGCCAAGATGGCCACAGGACCCAGGGTGCTCCACACTGTGCTGTGCTGCGCTTAAGTCGTGGTCATGTCCAACTCTTTGTGACCCCATGGACTGCAGCCTGCCAGGACCCTCTGTCCGTGGGGATTCTCCAGGCAAGAATATTGGAGTGGGTTGCCATGCCCTCTTTCAGGGGATCTTCCCAACCCAGGGATTGAACTGGGCTCTCCTGCATTGCAGATTCTTTACCAGCTGAGCTATCAGGGAAGTCCAGGGTGGTCCCCATCGATATTTAAATCAGGGAGGAAAATTGCCACCAGATGGTGCCAAAACTGCAGCTAGGACCAGGGTGAATCTGAATTGTGCAGCCAGCACCCCAGAACTCCTGGCCGACTGTAGAGTCTCTTGTTTTTTTCTACTTTGAATTCATGTCCCCACACTTCATACAATTCTGTTTTTTGGACTTGATATGCTGGGTTGTGATCTCTTGTTTGGCTTGCTGGCTAGACTGTAAAGTCTCTGAGGGTAAGGCTTCATTCCCACGTATTTATTGAGCACCTACTGTGTTTTAGCAGGGAAAATATACCACAGTGTGAGTGAAATTTAAACTGCAAGTGCCCAGGCTTGTGTGAAGCCCTTGTGAGGCCTGGGACAGGCCCTGGTCATAAACTCATGGGCTTGTATGATTTTGTAAAACTTGTAAACATAAGATCTTTAGTCACAGTTTATTGAAACTGCTGCCTCTTCCTAGTAATACTTCATGAAACTTCTCATGACAGGTGATGTTGGAGCGGCCAAACCAGCTTCATGGGCTTACAGCCTGCGCAGGTTGTTCAGCGTGTTTTAGTGTTCTGTTGTCCTTGAAATTCTGAATAAGTTTTCATTTCACTGGGCCCCACAGATTATGTAGCTGGTTCTGGGAGTAGCCATGGGCACTTGGACCAAGTTAAAGGGAGGTTGGGTTGGGGATAATTAGGATTTAGTGTGATACATATATGTGGCTCATAGTCACTTCCATTCATAGTTAAGTTACTGCCAACTCTCCCAGTGGGGAAATGGCTTCCAGGAATTACCCCCTACCCCCTGCCAACTGTGGTGGCTCACCCACAGTTGTGACACACAAAACAGGGCCAGAGGCTTGTCACAAATGAATATGTCCTCTGATGTGCAGCACCAGAAATGCCTAAGTTGAGTAAAAACAAAAAACTGAGGCTGAGAGAGGTTAAGTGACTTCCTTGAGGTCGTACACTTGATAAGTTGCAAGACCAGATTCCCATTTAGGTTTGTCCTTTAGGTTTGTGATTTTTACCCATTGCTCTCTAGTTTCTGGAGCAATGAGTCATTTCCTTGGAAACATCTTCTAAGACCATCGGGTTAGGATATAGGCTCCGTAATACCTGCTGTTTCTTTCAGAGTCCACATCACAATAGTTTACTTACTAAAGTAAATGTCATTATTATGCTTCACCTTCCATGGAGGAAACCTTCTCTTTCCTTTGCAGCATAGGGTCTTGGCATGTATAATCAGTATAATCCTTTCAGTTCAGTTCAGTCACTTAGTCGTGTCCTACTCTTTGCGACTCCATGGACTGCAGTGCACCAGGCTTCCCTCTCCATCACCAACTCCCGGAGCTTGCTCAAACTCATGTCCATTGAGATCCTTTAGGTCTACTAATTTTCCGAGATACCTTTGAGTGGCTTCTTGCTTCAGACATTTTCTTTCTCACCTGTCCTCTTCCCCACCCCGAGTGGTGGTGGTGGTGGGGTCTGGGCACCACAAAATGTTAGGCTGTGAGTTCACACCAGGGTGTGTTCGGGCGCCGCACTGGGTAATGGAGTGGTGTCATTTCTCCATTCTCACCTTCGCATGGCTGCCTGGTTCCCATTCTAGGTACCAGGTACCCAGTTCTAAGGGGGTAAGGGTGCTGGCCACATGCCATACATGTATCTATTTCATCGTCTTATGGTTTTGTAAACTGAGGCTTCTTAAAATGGGGGAACACCTGTATCCAATTTTCCCTGGAATGTACAACTGAGTTCTCTTATACTCCTCATTTCAAACGAGGTTTTCTGGATAACACCATCTGGGAAATGTCACTTTGATTAAAGTAAATATGCAGCACAGTTAACACTGGGAGCCTATGTGAATTTCCCTAAGTAGCCACATCTTACAGAAGCAGAAGGCAGCCAGCCCTTT